>NW_024433759.1:0-2740 GCF_017639785.1 Mesocricetus auratus | reverse complement strand
TGTTAAGAGAAGCTTTTTCTTTTGCTAGCCACTTTGGTTTATCCCCCGCCAGTCGCCTGGGCTCTGCCGCGCCAGCCTGGTTCTAGATCCGCATGAGTCCCAAATAAACACACAGGAGGCTATATTAATTATGAAGCTGTTGGCCTTGCTTGTTTCTTACTGGCTAGCTCTGACTTAAGTAATTACCCCATAATTGTTAATCCAAGTATGTCTCTTACCGGAGAATAGTTCCGGGCTCCTACCCCATGCGTTACATCTTGAACTCTCTTGTGTTTCTCCTACCCAGAGTTCTCCTGGACTCCTAGTCCCTCCCATCTTGGTTCCCTATAGGCTCAACAGTACTTTATTGACATAAGACTTCCCCAACATCTCCTCTTTTCTGTTTAAACAAAAAGAAAGGTCTTAACTTTAACATAGTCAAATTGTATATGACAGAACAGTTATCAAGTAAGAACACAGTTACAACATTTTGTCTATTAACATTTAGCAAGATCTAAAGAAAATATCATCCATCCCATCCTTGTGAGTCTAAAGTTCTATATGTAGCTTATCTCTTATCATAACTAAGGAAAACTATAATTATAACTATCTGTCTTCAACTCCATCAAAGACCACAGAAGGGTGATATATAAACACTAGGATTGACAGAGACATCTTACTGCCTGGACAGTCACCCGAATTTCCTCTGTAACGTTGGGGCATCCATCTTCAGCCCATAGGCCACAATGTGTCTGGAACACTTCTCAGCAAAGCAGGAAATTTCAAACTGTCCATCTGCGTTGGCAGTCTGTCAGTCATTTTTCTTTGTCCTGCAGCAAGTCTTGTAGACTCTTCATCAAGCAGGAACCCTGTAAGACTGAGTTCAGTAGTCACTTTCCTGTGGGTCCTGCATGTCCAGATGATACAACAACAGTCAAACAATCTAGGCAAGAGCAGTTTCTTGCCCAAATGGCTAATCTTGCCATGTTGAAAGCAAACTTTATAACGAGTTTCTTCGATGCCCATCTTCCTCTCAGACGTAATTGGTGCTGCCAGGAGCAGACATTTCTCATTGTCAAGAAAAACCCTAAACCATTTTAAATGCCATGTTCTGAAGGTCTTTGAGAGGTTTGAAGACTGTTTATGTCAAATATATTTCTGTATATCTAGAAAACCTAACTTACCTAACTATAAATTCTATTATAAGTACCTATCTATAGTCTGTATTCACTTATGCATTACATTTTAAAAGATCAGTATAAGCACAATACTTAATCAAGAGGAGAAATATAAGCATCACAAAATTGACCTTGAATTTGTATCAATAAATTAAAAACAATACCCATACCATAATTCCCCTTTTTACCATTAAAAGGAGATTGGCTGTGATCATTAGCCAATTATAAACAATCCCATTTAAATGAAAACAAAGATTTATAAACAAGATGGGAATTGGGACGTCGCTCATTCCAAACTGCTTCCTGCTGGAAGGGGGCGCCGTTCATACCATGGGGATCATGACAAAACTCAGAAACCTGTATAAGTCCATATTTTCGGGGTCTGTAAAACTGCATCATCTTAGCTGTTTCAATTGTTGGAACACCTGGTCCACTGCTTCTGGGGGTCTTGGTTCGTCAAACCACAAAAGCCTGGAAGGAATCCTTAGCTTTTCATTTTCTGTAGAAACATAAATAAAAACTCCTTTTCCAAGTAACATATCCTTACACTTAAATTTTGAAGTCAAGGCATTTTTAAAAGATAGAAGTTGGATTAATTCAGCAGCATTTATAATCAAGTGTACTTTAGCAGCAGTTCCTTCCTGAGCAAGCAAAAAACTGAAAAACACAATAGCGTACAGTATCCAGACTCTCTGTGTATTTTCCATCTTTACGTGGCTTATTTATTTATCTATTATTACTTTATTTCTTTCACTTTCATTTATTTTTCTCTGAGACAGGGTTTCTCTTTGGAAACCTGCCTGCCTCTGCCTCTGGAGCAATCCTACCGGCATGCGCCACCACAACGCCGGCTTTTGTATTTATTTACCACTTTGTCGTTTCAGTTTCTCTCTCAATCTCACATATATTTTTAAACACACTGTAAACCTTTAGAAGTTTTTCTTTATCCAAGTCTGACTTTACTGTAAATCTTTATGTTTTTCTGGCCACGTGTCTTATCTGTAAAACCGTGGCTGTTTTAAACTGCCGTTTCAAGATGGCGGGCATAAGCGTGATTTCAGCTTACCGCCTCAGTCCATGTTGACATCCAGCAAAAGCTGCCACTTCCAGCTGTACGTACACACTTTTCAATCGTTAGCAGAGTCTCTTAAAACAACCTTGCTGTTTTGTTATTTTTTTTTTTATGCTGAGTCAGGAAGACTCCGGTAAACGAGCCACGTGAATCTCGGCTTGTCGATAGCAAAACAGAGCACACCTGAGAAAAATGCTGCTACCAATAATCTGTGCTTCTCTCCGTTCTTCTGTTTCTAAAATTCCTTTAAAGCTTTTGATGTTTTGCGTGGAAATTCAATCCCGCTTCTGACAACCATTCTGTTAAGGGAAGCTTTTTCCTTTGCTAGCCACTTTGGTTTATCCCCCGCCAGTCGCCTGGGCTCTGCCGCGCCAGCCTGGTTCTAGATCCGCATGAGTCCCAAATAAACACACAGGAGGCTATATTAATTATGAAGCTGTTGGCCTTGCTTGTTTCTTACTGGCTAGCTCTGACTTAAGTAATTACCCCATAATTGTTAATCCAAGTATTA
>NW_024433758.1:0-3472 GCF_017639785.1 Mesocricetus auratus | reverse complement strand
TGATCAGAGACATCCTGTTTTGAGGGTGAGACACCTAGTCTGGGTTTTTCCACTAGGCAATGGCTTGGCTTTGTTTTTCTTTTCCTATGGGGGGCCCTGGGTAGGGGTCTTTCACTTAGACTTTGAGTAATGGAGCACAGGAACTGTGGCTTCTGGGAAGAAACTGGAATTCACTCCCTGACAGGTCTTCTGTAAGTGAAGGATTCCAGGCTAGTAATTTGTCACTCCCAGAATTCAGGAAATGGCAAGGTAAAGCTGTTCTCCTCAGAGCTTTTGTTTTTAAATCTTAGAGCTAATTGTTGGTTGATGGAGGACCAGCATCAAAATGAGGCCGAATGGAAATAGAGACTAGAAGAGTGTGTCAGCTCTAGGATGTTCATCAATGTACTTCAATATCAGTGGATAGCTTTAAGTATTGTGAACATTGTCTGTGTGCCCTGTGTTGCCAGTGACATCACTTTGTGTGTCTGGTGATAATGTTCTGAACCTGTATGGACTTTCAAGCCATCTATAGTCATGTGCTTGTAGTTATATGTCAGGATGTTTTGGATTATGAAGAAAGACCTGCCTGCCTTTGCACTATTGTAATTGCATCCTAGCTTCTAAACCCACAGACTTATGAATTCTGAGGTAAGTGGAATGGAGAGTCTGATTTGTGAATAAGCCGAGGAAGATCCTTCTTTCTTTATTGTAGGCATGTGCTAAGGGGCAACTTGAAAACAGTTGCCTGAGAAATGCAACTACCTTCTGAGTTGTGATAGCTGAGATCCCCTACATGGACATCTCAAGTCTGGGTCAGAATCCACAGGTGTTTCACTGAGTCAGAGGAAAGGAGCATTAGGGAACATTTTTAGGTCTCAGAATAATCTTTATATCCTCTATAATTTGTCACAATGCAAGTTTACTTGTGTTCATCATTCTACAGTGGCTGCTGGAGAGCTATCACCAACCCCAACCCTGCTCAACAAAAAGGAAATGAAACAGCAGATGGAGAGTCCAAACACCCAGCTAGAGCAAGTGACCAGGAAAACAAAGGAGTTGTGATGTTAACTCATCTCAATCACTGAAGAATCAGCTGAAAATAACTGCTATTTTTCCAGTGCCATGGTGACCACCTTGACTCCATAATTTCATCCTTTGTTTATATCATCTACTGTAGGAGTGAACCCCACAAAGCTGTCTTCCCATGAGGGCGGAGACAAATAAATTAGCACTGTTAGATATAAAAGGAAGTGATAGGAAAAGGACCCTCTCTCTTGGAAGTCAGCCATGCTTCTAACTCCTAGCCTGTGTGACTCTCTCTCTCTCTCTCTCTGGTAAATAAATATATTGTATCTCCTATTATATCAGTTATCATCAATAATCTGCGACCTGAGCTTCTGTGTTTCTAAATATTTAGTGTGTTCATATGCACAATATAGTATCTCTAAATGCTTTCCAAAAGCAGAGTACTGTTGGATCCCAGCACCTACAGGGTATCATTGAGTGGCTGGTCAGCCATCAGGTGCATCCTGTTTTCCAGACCAAGTACATCATATTTCTGAGTCCTGACTTAATGCCATGGCATTGTCCCCACTAATATCAACATTTAGCACTGACAGAAATAAGATCTATTCCACCTGGGTTTTTTCCACTGTGCTGTAATCCTGTATATAAAGCTGCTTCCTCTCAACAATGATGAGGAGGCATTAGACATCTTATCTTTCATTTCAATCTCTAGACTTTCACCTGATATATTAGACTTCTCATGGCATGGGGTTCCACCAATATTTGGAGAGACTTGGAAGCTTGAGAAAGATCAGAAAAGAAAGGATATAGGAAAAGAATGAAGATTCAGAAAAAGAGAGACTTGGGAAAGATGAGAATTGAAAACAGGTACCTCAAATTATGACAGTTATTAAAATTCAATATTTAATTCTCCGGGCTTCCAACCAAAATCAAGTTCAGGAAAGTGAGAGAGTGTCCTCTGAATTTAGGAGGGTGTATTGGATTAAATCTCTGGGCTCTTGTCTGACACCAAGATTACCGAAGAAAGGGGAACCAGAGAAATCACCCTCAGAGGCTAACCAGCAAGTATTTCTTCACTGACAGAGAGACTGGGAAACAGGAAAAAACCTAAGAGAGAAATTCATGGTAACCCAGAGAAGAGGAATGAGGCAAGATCTTCCGAACAGACTGGGAACACGGCGAGGGGTGTAGGGGTAGTGGGAGCTTGGAAGAAGAGAGGGGGAGAAGAGGAAGAGAGAGAAGGTCGTGGGGAAACAGGAAGGTTGAGTGGGGTATAAAATATGGGGAAGAGGGAATCATAGGTTAGAAGACAGATCTGGCACCAGTGAGACCTCTAGTGATCTAAAGGGATGATACCATCTGGCAAGCTAATCAATAGTGGAGAGACCACCTTGAATGCTGATTCCTCATATTGATATTGATGTCTGTAATCATCCTGGAGCCTTCATCCAGTGACTGATGGAAGCCAAGGCAAACACCCACAGTTAAACACTGAACTGAATCCATGGAACCCAGTGACAGAGAGAGAGGAGAGATGAGCAAATTGGCAAAGAATTGGTTGGCCAATCCTGCAGAGACAGATGATCTGAACAGGGGAGAGCTCTTAGACCCCAGACCGACAGCATGGGACTCATCCAGCCCCCTAAGTGTGAGTGTGAGAGTCAGTGAGGAGGCTTTGGCAACATATGCGGCCCTGGACAGTGGATCAGTGTTCATACCTGGCCCGCAAATGAACTTTGTGTGTCCATAACACAAAGAGGGATGCTCTCTTAGCCTGGACTTTTAGGGAAGTAGATAGACCCTACCCTGAGAGAAACGACAGACTCTAGATGTCCCTTATGTGGAAGGGAGTGGGGATAGGGTGGGAGGCTCAGCGGGATGGTCCAGGAGTGCACGAGGTGTTGAGGGAGAGGGAACTGGGATTTACATGTGAAGCAAGCTATTTAAAATTAAAATAAAAAAAGTTTCACCAGGTAAGTAATGGTCTTGCATATTAAATCCCAAAAGGTGGTTACAAATTCAAGCACTCATGAATGATGTGATGAACTACTTAAATTAATAGATAATCAAATAATAATGACTTAAATAATTAGATAATCAAATACTGAAATGACAACCCATGATTCATCCCTGGGGAGATGCACATAGACATGTAAAATTGATTTAAATGATCAAATAATAAGATGATGTTGCACAATTAACTCCAAGAAGGTGGAGATAGATTCTGGTCATGCTCACAAAGACAATGACAGATCTGAATAATTAGACAATCACATGGGGAGAAATTCTGTCACCCTTGACTCCCACAAGGAGGCTCCAAACCTCACTGCTCACAGATTATGTCATGAAGGCTTATATAATTAAATTAATAATTAATTGGATGGTTTTGTATCATCAGCTCCCAGGAGGAAAGACAACACCCGGTGCACGAAGGATGCTGTGGTCATAGATTCTAAAATCCAAT
>NW_024433757.1:0-42386 GCF_017639785.1 Mesocricetus auratus | reverse complement strand
AACTGACAGCGACAGTTAACTCCAACTGACAGCGACAGTTAACTCCAACTGACAGTGGATGTCAGCGCCATCTTCTAACGGCAATAGCGATAGCGAGGGCGGCTCCTCACATCTCCCCTATTCATTTATTTTTGAAGCAATAGGACACCCACAACTTTGGAGTGGAGATAGAGGTCAAATCCCCATGTGCAAATTCGGAACATGTACAAAGCTCCTCTCCAGGGTCTTATCCCCAGAGGAAGTCCTGACCAGTCCGATGTCTTTTTTCTGGGGGAAGGAGATCATGACATAGAACCTTCATGCAAGATGACTTATCTCCCAGGAGAAAGTCGTTATACCGCAGACCTCTCCTGTGCAGTGCTTAGCCTTGCAACTCCTTGGGCTGCTGAAGCCTACCCACTCTATCCCGTGCAATGAGACTAGCCTCGTGGGGTGCAAGAGCTGGGAGGCCAGCGACCTATTGCTTTAACATGGTTAACCAAATGTCAGGGGATGCTCCGTGTTCTAAGGCAGCAAGTGCTTGTGCCACCACCACTTTCTCCTTTTGTTTGGGCTCTGAGCGTACACACCATCCAAAGCATCAACACTATTCCACAGCAGAGAACTAGGCTAAATGATCCTACCCCCACCCATTCCTTAAAATAAGAAAATGCAGATGAAATCCAGGGGGAGAGGTCTTCCATCAGAGAAAGATCCAGATGCGTCGAATTCACTTGCAGGATCGCCATTCTCAACTCACGGAGTGTCTGCTCAAACTCAAAAGTCCAATTCTGTAATAAATGTTGAGACAGAGCTTTTGACAGGTTAGCTGCTCTTGTAAAATTCTCATATTGTACTAAGTGACACAAAGGCCAGGCAACTTTGTTCACATCCCAATTTGGCCATCTGCCACAATATATCCAATTGTTCCTGAACCAAATTAATCTGTTGGTTTACCAACATCAGGCCTCCTTGTATCTGAGAATTGGCAGTGGCCTGTTTATCTAGGACCATGGTCACAGTGGCCTATAGTTCATTAATGGTTTGAGTTGTCTGCACAGTGGCAGAAAGTGCAAGGGCCGAGGCGGTAACCGAAGCAGTAACCGCGGCGGTGGCTATCAGGCCCACAATAATAGCAGAGATCCCAAAAATCTCGCTTTTCCCTAAACAAACTCAAATTACTTGGCGCCTCAACAGGAGCTGGAATAAATCGAGGCATGCGCATTACCAAAGCAAAAGGGTGCTTAATAGCATCCCAGCATAATGCATAAAAACAATTCTAAGCAGAACAATTTATTTCTTTCTGATTCTTACCTAAGGTATCATTACTCACAACCCAAATAAAGGGCAGCTGAATAATTAGTTCTCTTAAAAGGGGTATACTTAACATTGGAGGAGGACCAATCAGATGATCCAGAGCTCTGTCCCTCACTCAGACTGTTGCCTAATGCCCCTTTCCAATCAAAAGTAATCTGTCCCTTCTCACTATCATAGGAGAAAGATCAGTACAGCTTCCATTAATTCAAAAGGATTAGCATTAGATCTTTCTGGATCCATATGAATAAAATTATCCTTTAATGAAGAAATCACAGTAAAGCACAAGCTTCCTACTAATGACAAGGTTCTCTCATCCTGAAAACTCTGTATCTGAGGATCTAAAGGCAAAAAGGCAAGCCCCAACTCTCTATTATTTGTGAAAAATCTAGGGAACACCTGGGCATTCTGCATCACTGGCATCGGTAGGGGGAAGGTAGACATGATGGCCCACCGTAACTCTCCCATCATACTAGGAACCATCATCCCGAGTAGGAGAGTCTTCATCACCCACTTGGCCTCCATCCTTCTTATTCTGGAGTTGTGAAGGAGCTCTTCGAGTGAGTCTTTCAGGGATCCACAGGGGGTTTTCTTCCTCCTGTGGAAAAACACACACAGCTCCCCTGGATCTTATAAGAATAGGATCCGGGCCTTTCCAGAGATCAGTCAAGACATCTTTCCATTTTACCATTTCTTTTGGCCTATCAGGCTCTAAACTGTGGCGATCAGCCGCAGTGTGGCCTTGGGCATCACAGTTCAAGAAATTAAGGGTAAAAAGTGCCATGGATACAGCAACTCTTGGTACCGAGGGTAGAACATCCTCAATACTCCCCTTTGTTTAATCAGATATGATTTGAGTGTACGATGGGCACGTTCCACAATGCCCTGTCCTTGAGGGTTATAAGGTAGGCCAGTTAGATGGGTAACATCCATTTGCCGACAAAACTGTCGGAATTTTTGAGAGGTATATGCTGGTCCATTGTCTGTTTTTAAAATTCTGGGTTTTCCTCAAGCACTCCAGGCCTCAAGGCAATGTTGAATCACATATGAGGCCTTTTCCCCTGTTAGGGGTGTGGCAAACATTACGCCAGAACAGGTGTCAACAGAAACATGAACATATTGAAGCCTTCCAAAAGAGGGAATATGAGTAACATCCATCTGCCACATCTGCAATGGTCTAATGCCACGTGGGTTTATTCCCATGTGGGGAGTAGGTAAGAATTCGCAGCAATTCTGGCATTGAGTAACAATTTCCCTAGCCTCTTTCCTGGATAGAGCAAAACGACGGCGCAAGGTCTCAGCCGTCACATGAAAGCGCTTATGGAATTCTTTTGCTGCTTGTGCATGGGTAGACAAGGCAGCGGCCACCAGCTTTGTAGCCTTGTCCGCTAAGTCATTCCCTAAGGACATGGGACCTGGGAGTCCAGAATGTGCTCGGACATGGGTAATGAAAACAGGAAATCTCCTATTTAACAAGGCAGCTTGTATCTTCTGAAAGATGTTAGCAACTCTGCTGGAGGATCTTATTATTCCAGCTATCTCAAGGAGATTAACTGCATTAACCACATAAGAGGAATCTGATACAATATTGAGGGGTCCTGGAAAAGCCTCAAGAACCTCCAGTACTATCAGACATTCTACAACTTGAGGTGAAGTTTCATTATATTGTTTAGATATAACCCTATCCTTGACCACATAAGCTCCCATACCAGTTTTTGATCCATCAGTGTACACCACAGTCCCATCTGGGAGTGGGTCTTTAGCTGTCACTTGTGGAAACACTATAGCCTGGTTTAGGGCAAACTGTAAAATTGGATGCTTTGGAAAATGATTATCAATTTGTCCTGAAAAGGAAGTAACTAAAACTGCCCAATCACTAGATGTGGCTGCCAAGGTCTGAACTTGTGCAGCAGTATAAGGCACAATCAAGGAATCAGGATCCCTGCCAAAATGTGTAACAGCTGCTTTTATTCCGCGAAGCGAGCTGTGCAACAGCATCAGGGTACCAGTCAATAATCTTAGCAGGGGAAGCATTTGGATGAATCCAAAGTAATGGTCCATGTTGCCACAGGACTGCAGTTGGCAATTGAGCTGTCTTAAAAACACACAGATTAAAAGGTAGTGACTCCTCAATTCGTTGTAATTGTGCTTCCTGTAAGGCCTCTTCCACCATCTGTAAGGCTCGGTGGGCGGCAGGGGTAAATTTTCTGGGTGAGGAGATATGAGGCTCACCCTCCAGGAGATCGAAGAGGGGTTTTAGATCAGCAGATGGAATTTTTAAAAAGGGCCTCAACCAATTTATATCTCCCAGAAGTTTCTGAAAATCATTTAATGTTTGTAAGTGGTCTTTGCGAATTTCTATTTTCTGAGGAACTATATTTTTGGGAGTAATCTTTGAGCCCAAAAAGAGGCCTGTATCTGCAATTTGAACCTTTTCTGAGGCAATCTCTAATCCCCACTGTTTTAATTCAGCCACCAGCATGGGAAAAGCCTTTTGTAAAACATCTAACTCTTTGTGACAAATAAGAATATCGTCCATATAATGGATAACGATTAAAGATGTAAATTGCTTCCTAATTGGCTCCAAAGCCTCCTGCACATATAGCTGACATATTGTTGGGCTATTGGCCATGCCTTGCGGCAGTACCTTCCACTGAAATCTCTTGTCTGGTTCCATATGATTAAGAGAAGGGATAGTGAAGGCAAACCTTGGTCTATCCCGTGGGTAAAGTGGAATAGAGAAGAAACAATCCTTAATATCTATAATAATAAGCTTCCAATCTTGAGGAAGTGCAGAAAGCAAAGGAAGGCCTCTTTGAACAGGGCCAAAAAGATGCATCTGATTGTTAATGGCCCGCAGGTCGTGGAGTAATCTCCACTTCCCAGATTTCTTCTTAATAACAAAAATTGGTGTATTCCATGGGGAGGTAGAAGGCTCTAGATGCCCCAGCCGTTCCTGTTCTTGCACTAATCTTGTGACAGCCTCTAATTTTTCAGAGGATAGAGGCCATTGAGAGACCCATAACGGCTCCTCTGTTTTCCATGGTATGGGTCGTGAAGCCTCAACGGCCCCTAAATAAAACCCAGTCCTTTTCTACCCCGATTTCCGTGTTGTGTAATGGGTTTTATTCTGCCTTGTTCTTGCCTACCCAAGCCTCTACCATTTGTATACCCCATCTTTGCCATAATGGCTGATGCCTGGGGGGAGTATTCATTAGTTAGGGTCATGCCCATGGCTTGTAACACATCTCGTCCCCATAAATTTACAGGGAGTGGCAACACATAGGGGGTAAAACATCCCTGTTTGCCTTCAGCATCCCGCCAGGTTAAGGCTGAGGCACTGATGGCAGGAGAGGACTGGTATCCAAGACCTTGTAGAGAATGAGATGAAACAACAGTGGGCCAAGACTTCGGCCACCAATGGAGTGAAATAATGCTTTTGTCTGCTCCCGAATCCATTATCCCTTCAAATTCTTTTCCATTAATTAACAATTTTATTGTAGGTCTCTCATTTAGGGGTATAGCCAGATAGGCTGAATCACTTCCAGAAGATCCCATAGCCCTTTTTTGTAAAGTGTAGGTTTCTCCATCCCCGAGGGAGGGCAGCAACACCAGTTGTGCAATTCTATCTCCCTGCTTTATAGAAAATACACCCCGAGGGCTAGAACAGAGAACTTGAATCTCCTCTTTATGATATGGGTCAACAATCCCAGGATATATAATGAGTCCCTGTAAAGTTAAGGAGCCACGGCCCAGAATAAGCCCAATGGTGGCAGGGGGCAAAGGTCCAGGGGAATGGACTGGGACCGGTTGAACATTCATTTGGGGCATGAGTAAGAAGTCGGAGGCGGCACGCAAGTCCATTCCGGAGGTTCCTCGGAAACCTCTACTTCCTCTTGATTGCTTTTCTGAAATTGGTTCCCATATTTCTGAGGGCCCTGGGACCATGGGCCCCGTGACCCGTTTTTTGATTGGGGTACCTTGGATTCTTCAATAGGGGGCAGAAGCCTCCCTTTTACATCCCGGACTGACCTGCATTCGCTAGCCCTATGATAACCTTTACCACAACGATAGCAAAGCTTCGATTCTCTTGTTCTTTCAGGGGCTTGACAATCTTTCTTAAGGTGCCCCATTCTCCCACAATTAAAACAAGCTTTTCGATTAGATAAATCTCTATACCTGTGCGTTTGTAAAATGGCGGCAGCTAGTCCTGCATTGGTTAGGGTCCCCCAGCTCCCTGCACACTCTGAGCCAATCTTGTAAACCTTTGCTTTTGCGAGGGGCGATAGCCGCTCGACATTCCTGGGTTGCTTGTTCATAGACAAGTTGCTCAATCAGGGGCATAGCTTGTTCTGAATCACCAAAGATGCGACTGGCGGCCTCTGTCATTCTGGCCACAAAGTCTGAAAATGGCTCTTGGGGTCCTTGGACAATCTTTGTAAGGTGTCCACTGGACTCTCCCCTTTTGTGAGGGCCTTCCATGCTTTAATAGCGGCGGCCGACACCTGACCATAGACGCCCCAGATGTAGTTGGTTTGATTAAGGGCATGTTGACCCTGACCTGTCAGCATTTCAAATGTCCACTGCCTCTGATTCTCATCTTCAGCCGTGGCATTAACTCTAGCTTGTGCCTGGGCTGCATCATACCAGAGAGCCTTCCATTCCATGTATTGTCCCATGTTGGGAAGCACTGCTTTCACTGTCGTTTGCCAGTCAGTGGGAGTCATGGCAAAATTAGCAAGCCTTTCCACCTGTAATGTGGTAAAGTTAGCATTGACCCCATAATTACGAACGGATTCGGCCAATTCTTTAATTTGATTGTAATCTACGGGGGTATGTACTCTTCCGCCTTCCACATTCTCGAATACTGGAAAAGCCATTTGTATTTTTCTCCGTTCCTCTAAAGGTAAAAAGGAGTCAGTACCAGTATTCAGCCGAAGCTCATATGGCGGAGGCGCTGAGGGGCGTGAGCCCGCCGGATTTATAGGCGGTGGCCTCACATTCATTTTTGTTTTCAGTGGCCGGTGTCTATCAGGGTGATATCTTTTTTCCTCATACCGTGCCACCTCCTCCTCTAGACCACCTTCTTCGCTAGAATCCAGAGTGTCAGAATCAGAATTATCTAGCTCCAAGGCTTCTAGCTCTACTGCAGGGTATAGACTAGATTCTGGCTTTTTCTTTTTCTTAGATTTGTTAAGGGGTGAATGATAACTCCCTTCTTTCTCTCCCCCTTTCTTAACTTCCTGGGGAGGGCCTTTTTTCTTAGACATGTCTTTTCTTTTGCGAGCTCCCATTCTCTCACTCCGTTCAGTTTCTGACATGCTATCCTGAACTTCCTCTAAGGTTCCCTGACTTTCTATTATAGCAGGGTGACAGGCCTCATCCTCCAAGCAGTTTTTAACTAGCTTCCAAATGGCTTTGGTACCTAAGCAGAGATCTCCTTCTGCATGCTTCCTGTCTAGTTCTTTACCTAGCTTGTTCCATGAGGCCACAGTGAGGGACCCGGAACAAGCATACCATGGTGCCACTCTATCTACCTCCTTCACAAAATTTTGAAGTGTTCGTGGTGCAATTTTAAGATCTCTTTGTTTTAGCACAGTCTGTAAGGCTGTAACCACTGACTGTGACGACCCCATCGCGCTGACAGCTTATCTAAAAACGCGCTCAACTCCGTTACCAGACTGACAGCACCAGACTGACAGCACCAGACTGACAGCACCAGACTGACAGCGCCAGATGGACAGCGCCAGATGGACAGCGCCAGACGGACAGCGCCAGACGGACAGCGCCAGACCGACAGCGCCGTTCTGTCAGCACCAGCCACGATGAAGGAGAAGGACAAACAGGACTAGCACCAAAGCCTCCACTGACCCGTCCCACGGTGATGACAAACTAAGGCCAAAGTCGAGAAAAGGGTTGTTCAGGATAAAGCATACCTCTCTGAACCTACGTCCCTGCAGTTCTGAATCCGCCCCGTTTTCCGAGGGGTCTCCGCGGCGCCGGCGATGTTGAAGAGTTCCCGGGTTTCGGCACCAGATGTCCCGCGCTACCGTCTCGCCAGCAAGAACGACGCAGAACACTCGGATCCTTCTGCAGTAAAGCTTTAATGCATCTTGAGAGATAGATGATCAGCTTCTTAGAGGGAGACCCCAAGCTAAGAAACCCAGCCCCTTATATAAGCCTAGGAGCTCCGAGTGAGATGTGTAGAGCCGGGATTGGTGGTTTGCACATCACCCCAGATGACGTCACGGGAGAGGCACAGTTTAAACGGTTAACTCCAACTGACAGCGACAGTTAACTCCAACTGACAGCGACAGTTAACTCTAACTGACAGCGACAGTTAACTCCAACTGACAGCGACAGTTAACTCCAACTGACAGTGGATGTCAGCGCCATCTTCTAACGGCAATAGCGATAGCGAGGGCGGCTCCTCACACAGTAGTAATTTTTAAACTAGGTCTGATCCAATTGATATCTCCTAGAAACTGTTGAAAATCATTTAGTGTTTGAAGGGTGTCCAGCCAAAGACTAATCTTTTGAGGTTGCACCCCCTTACGAAGCAAATGATGTCTTAAATAATGATACGGAAACTCCTTTTGCACCTATGAAATATAACATATAAAATATGAAATGTTAATTATGGAACACAGAATATGAGATGTGAATTATGAAATATGAAATTTGAATTATGACTAATATGACTAATATGAATTTGAGTAATGAAATGTGAATAATGAATTATGAAAAGTGAAATATGAAATACAAATTATGATTCATGAATGATGAAATATGAATCATGAATAATGCATAGGAATCACGAAATATGAACTATGGAATATAAAATGTGAATTATGAATAATGGCATATGAATTATGAAATATGAATAACAAAATATGAAGTATTAATTGTGAACTATGGACTATGAAATATGAATCAGGAATTATGAAATAGGAAATATGAATTATGTAGTATGAATTATGAAGTATGAAATCTGACTTTTGAAATATAAAATGTGAATTATGACATATGAATCATGAATTACAACATATGAAACATTAATAATGAAATGAGAATCACAAATTATGAAATATGAATACAGGCATATGAAATATGAATTATGAATCATGTAATATTAAGTGTAAACTATGAAGAATGAATCATGAATCATGTAAAATGAATCATGAAATGTGAATTATAAATCATTAATTATGAAATGTGAAATATTTGTTATGAAATATGAATGATGAAATATGAATAATGAATTGTGAAATATGAATTATGTAATATGAACTATGAAATATCGATTATAAAATTTGAAATATGAATTATGAGTCATGAATTATGAAATATGAATTATGAAACAATAATGAATTGTGAGTTTTGAATTATGAAATATGAATTTAATGTTATGAAATATGAAATATGAATCATGGGATATGAATTATAAAACATAAAATATGAATCATGTAAAATGAATTATGAAATGTGAAATATGTAACATGAATCCTGAAATATGAAATATTAATTATGAAATATGAATTACAAAATATGAAATATGAAATATGAAGTATAAAATATGAATTATGAATTATGAAGTATAAACTATGAAATATGATAAATGAAATATGAATCATGAAATGTGATTCACAAAATGTTAAATATGGATTGTGGATTATGAATTATGAATCACAGTTCTACCCACTGATATTCTCCAAGGGATAAGAAATAGGCTGCTGGAGACTCTACCCTGTATAGTCTCTACCCTTGAGGAGCCAAATTAATCAGGGAATGAACATACCATTGACAAATTTGTATAATAAGCTTCAGAGAGACACAACTCCCAGGACACTCTTGTACCTCTTACAGGCACCAACACGGAACAAACTGGTGTCTCCTTTGAAGAAATCTTCCATGTTAGTTTCTTGCTTGTCTGCTTATTTCTCCTTTTTCTTTTGGGAAGACCTTCTACCTTTCATAACCAATGTTCTTTGAACAGTAAAATTCAAAGGGGTTGGCCAATGGTGACTATTGCCAATCTTATATAGTCCTGCAGATGCTGGACTGGGGGAAGTGGAGAAGGAAGTGATTGGAAGGAAGAGTGTTATCACTTAAGCATAGGTCAGGGAAAACCATGTTATTTCATATAGAGGGTGCTCTTATGAGTAACTTCTGGGAAAGTGGACTCAGTAGAGTATTTTCTTTAAGTTGCAATTTCATAGTGACAATTTTCTTTGAATATCTATTGTTGTGGGTAGATAACTGAGGAGATTATGTGGGGATTTTTTTGTAGGTATTCAACGACAGTCTCATACCAGAATACTCTCCTGAACAAAGCGGTCTGGTGACTTTGTTAGCACTATTAATTGTCTGTGGTAGAGCCTTACCACTGACAGAACTGTACATAATACACAGGGAAGTTCTAGTTCATTTTGTAAAACTCCGACAGTCTAGAATAAGCAGTTTTCACTCTGCTTTCACTCTCATGTGCTTGGGACTATCTCAGGCTTCTCTTGATAGATGAGCCTCCCTTCTGCCACACAGTTTACTTTTATGCCTAATACTTCCTAGAATTCTTCTTCAAGAAAGAAGTCTAATTATTCTTATCAAAGAAATTAGTTTCTAAAACCTGAATATATTTGTAGACAGCATATCTCTGTCAAACATATACTCTGTGAAGCTGAGGATGGATTCAGAGATCAAAACACTTTATATAATTTCTTTTATTATTTAGGGAAAGCTGAATGCATGCAGTACCCCACTACCACAAATTATGCTGTTGACTTTCCCACATTTGGGGAAATCTCAGGGATCAGCACATTTGGAGTATGATGGTTATCCAATGGTTGTACTTGCTGTGGGCAAACCACTTCTTTGATCATTGTATGTCCCATGCCAGGTAAGGGGATGGGAGTTTTGCTTTTTACTAACCATTTATCAAATAAGCAAAATTCACAAAATACTTTTAAGTACCATCCCTCATGGTATGCAATAAATACTTACAGAAGATGGAAATTGCATAAGCATCTTTTCAAACGTTCCCAAACAGATGAATATCAGACATGACGTGATGCCCAGAAATGCAATGGGGAGCAGGGGATGGGGCATTTGGTTCTATCATGAACTCTTTCTTCTATTTACTGAGTCCTTTATGTAGATGCAGCGGAATTTATGCCTTTGTCCACATGCATTTATTGCTCTTTTCAGAAAAATGTATATGTAGTTGTTTGAAGAGAGTACAAATAACTTTGGTACACTGGAATAATGTGGATGGCAGAAGAAAAATGTAGGATACAGGCAAGTCACTCCTCTTCATCTTACTATTTAGACCTGAAAACACTAGAAAATCATTGCTCTTCCGTATTTTATTTATTAACTTGAATAGGTCTCATTTTCAAGCATATTTGGTTAACAAGAACTTGACATCATTCTTCTCCTTGACCCAGACTCTATTTCTTATTTATTTTCAGTTAAAGAAAACTTGAGTTTGTCCCTTCATTTTCTAATGATGTGTGTATTCTACATTGGTGTGTCTCTGTCTTAAGACTTGAAGTCTTAAGGAAAATCATTGTCCCTCCTGCTCCCCAGGGAGGGTGAGGTCTTCCAAGGGGGTTCATCAAAGTCTGTCACATCATTTGGGGCCGGGGCTAGGCCCTTGCCCATGTGGCTAGGCTGAGAGAGTACCCCTCTATGGAGAATGGGCTCTCAAAGTCCATTCCTACATTATGGATAAATATTGTTTCACTACCAGAGGCCCCATAGACTGACCCAGCCTCCTAATTGATACCCACATTCAGGGGGCCTAGTTCAGTCCTATGCTGGTTTCCCCTACTGTCAGTAAGAAGACCACACACTTCCCCTTATTCAGGTCAGCTGTTTCTGTTGTTTTCCTCAGCCTGGTCTTGACCCCTTTGCTCATCACTCCTTTCTCTTTACAACTGGTTGTACAAGATTGTTTTGGCTATACTGGGTTTTTTGTTTTTCCATATAAAATTGAGTATTGTTCTTTCAAGGTCTGTGAAGACTTGTGCTGGGATTTTGATACATATTGTACAGAATCTGTAGGTTGCTTTAGGTGAGATTTCCATTTTTTCTATGTTGATCCTACATATCCGAGAGCATGGAGATATTTCCACTTTCTGGTATCTTCTTTAATTTTTTTCTTTAAAGACTCAAAGTTCTTACACTTGTGTGGTTAGAGTTCCCCAAGATATTTTATGCTGTTTGTGGCTATTATAAGGGGTGATGTTTCTCTGGTTTCTTTCTCAGTTGATTTATCATCTGTATATTATAGGGCTACTGATTTGTTTGAGTTAACTTTGTTTCCTGTTACTTTGCTGAAGGTGTTTATCAGGTGTCAGAGATTCCTGGTAGAATTTTTTGGGTCATTTATGTAAACTATCATATCATTTGCAAATAGTGAAAGTTTGACTTCTGCCTTTCCAATTTGTATCCCATTGATTTTCTTTTGTTGCCTTAATTCTCTAGGTAAAACTTCAAGTATCATATTGAAGAGACATGGAGAGAGTGGACAGCCTTTTCTTGTTACTGATTTTAAAATAATGATGTTGAGTTTCTCTCCATGTAATTTGATGTTGGCTATTAGTTTACTTATATTGCTTTTATTATGTTTATGTATGTTCTTGTTATCTTTGATCTCTCTAAGACCTTTATCATGAGGGGGTGTTGGATTTTGTCAAAGGATTTTTCAGTATCTAATGAGACAATCATGTGGATTTTCTTTTGCAGTTTGTGTATTGTCGCGACCACACTTGAGCAGCAAGAGTGATACGGCAACGAGGAATCTTCTTCTCACAGTTTATTCGAGAAACTTGCTTACAGGGAGTGGCCCTGACCCCAGGAAGTCGGTGCTTAATATACTCAGCGATAGGCAATCAACTACACCCAGGTGGCACGCTAGGATAGGTTGTCACCAAGCAGATATAGAAGGGTACGTGGCCTCACTCCTAATAAGGAGTTGTTTACTTACTGAGAGCAGTTGGGGAAGTCTTATGTCAATAAAGCACTGTTGGGCCAATAGGAATCTAGATAGATGGGACTAGGAGTCCAGGAGGACTCTGGGAAAGAGAAACACAAGAGAGTTGAGAAGTAACGCCATGGGGTAGAAAGCCCGGAAACCTCTCCAGTAAGAGAAATACGTATTTCTCTTATTTGAGAACTTTCCGGGCTTACTAACCCATGGCGTTACATCTTGACTCTCTTGTGTTTCTCCTGCCCAGAGTCATCCTGGACTCCTAGTCCCACCTATCTAGATTCCTATTGGGCCAACAGTGCTTTATTGATATAAGACTTTCCCCAACATCTCCTCTTTTCTGTTTAAACAAAAAGAAAGGTCTTAACTTTGACACTGTCAAATTTTATGTAACAGAACAGTTACCAAATAAAAACATAGTTACAATATTTTAGCAAGATTTAAAGAAAATATCATCTATCTCATTCTTGTGGGGCCAAAGTTCTATATGTAGCTTATTTCTTATCATAACTAAGAACTAAGGAAAACTATAACTATAACTAGCTACCTTCAACTCTACCAAAGACCACAGAAAGATATTATATAAACACTAGGATTGACAGAGACATCTTGCTACCTAGACAGTCACCCAAAGTTCCTCTGTAATGCTGGGGCATCCATCTTCAGCCCATAGGCCACAATGTGTCCAGAAGATTTCTCAGCAAAGCAGGAAATTTCAAAACTGTCCATCTGCATTAGCATTCTGTCAGTAATTTCTCTGTGTACTGCAGAAAGTCTCGTAGACTCTTTCATGAAGTAGGAACCCTGTAAGGCTAAGTTCAGCAGTCACTTTCCTGTGGGTCCTGCATGTCCAGATTATACAACAACATTCAAGCAGTACAGGCAAGAGCAGTTTCTTGCCATGTTGAAAGAAAACTCCATAACAATTTTCTTCAATGCCCATCTTCCTCTCAGATGTAATTGGTGCTGCCAGGAGCAGACATTTCTCATTGTCCAAAAAGCCCTAAACCATTTTAAATGCCATTTTCTGAAGGTCTTTGAAAGGTCTAAAGACTATCTATCTGTCTCAAATACATCTCTATATATCTAGAAAACCTAACTCACCTAACTATAAGTTCTGACTATTATAAGTAACTATCTATAATCTGTATTTAATTATGCATTATGTTTTAAAAGATCAGTATAAGCACAATACTTAATCAAGAGGAGAAATATAAACATCACAAAATTGACCTTGAATTTGTATCAATAAATGAAAAACCATACCCATACCATAATTCCCCTTTTTACCATTAGCACAGAGACTCTATGATGGGTAAGATAGGGACACTAGGGTTGAACCTAAGACAGAAATGACTGAAATCTAATAACAGATATATTTGGCTACTCCTCTTACATAAAAACAAAAAAGGGGGAACTGTTGGGAGCTGCACAGTACAGCACCTATAGATTGAGCTGATTTCTGCATTCCACCAGCCTGACGGTGAGTGCTCTCTGTAAAGGGAAGCTTTTTCCTTAAGAGAAGCCTTCCCGCCAGCCTGGTTCTAGAGCTACATCAGTCCCAAATTATTAATTATGGAGTAATTACTTAAGTCAGAGCTAGCCAGTAAGAAACATGCAAGGCCAAGAGCCTCATAATTAATATAGCCTCCTGTGTGTTATTAGATTTCAGTCATTTCTGTCTTAGGTTCAACCCTAGTGTCCCTATCTTACCCATCATAGAGTCTCTGTGTCGCCCTCACAGGCTCATGTCTTAGGTTGAAGGGAACACTTTTGTTTTGCAAGAAGGGAAGGTGCCTGTCATTGAGCATGACTGAGTTGGATATGTATCACTCACTCAGCAAAGGCAAGACAGACGTCTAGTTGTCTGTCAGCATGGATAACCATGCTGGAGGGGATTGTCCTGCTTCCACTGAAGCAAAGGCCTGTACCAACATGGCAGCTTGGGATTTTTGCGACATCCTAATCCTGCATAGACACCACAGGCAGACAAAAATGGCTAACAACATGATGGAAAGTGTAACATCCATGCCAGCCCATTCCTTAATATAACTAAAACTTGTTTAAGTGTATTTAAAAAAAGCATTGACAGTGGACATCTCAAGGCGCATAGCATTCAGGGAAATGATCTGACTAGTCAGGGTATCCGTCAGATTCTCGAACTCCTTATGTCAGTTACCCTGGAGGTATTCACTAAATTGCTTGCTCAGGTTACAATTTTTTGTGAAGTTCTCAGCCACCCTGGAGGTAATATACAAAGAAGAAAGGGAATGAATACATCCTAAGTTGGTCAATATTACCAAGCCATTCACCTGTTCTTGCAGAATATCCACTCTTTGATTTATTGTCAAGAGGCCAGATTTCAAATGACCATCTATAGATTTCAAAGTGGCCAATGTGGAGGCCGTCTTCTCCACAATTTTCTTAACTGTCTCAGCAATCTGAATTGTAGCAACCATGGCAATCGCAGCTATTGCTGCGACAAGGGCCACCGTTATCCCAAAATCTCTTTTTGTTCTGAGCAGGTGAGAGATTGGGAAAGTCCCAGTATCTACTTTGACTGGGATAGGAACATATGTGGGAACTCTCATTACCACAGCTGTATTATAAGTCCCATTCCAGCACTGACTTGTGATGCAGGTTGCCTCAGATGCATTACATGAGACTGTGTCTCCTGTGGTATTGGTGACATTAACCAGCAAAAAGAATAATGGTGCTTTTAAGCACACTGGACTGGCAGGAACAGTAAAATTGTTCATGATTTTATTTATAATAACATTCTTAAGAACACCCTTCGGGTCTCTAGTAGCAGAGATGTTAAGGAGCCGAACAGACAAATTTTGAAGAACAACAAATGGTTCTAGGGGTGTGAAGGCTCCCCATTCATTAGATTGTACCCATTGAAACCAGGGCCAAGTGTTTTTCTTACTTGTGGTTTGATTAGTCTGATTGGCAAGGTTGAAATAATATTTGTCCAAAGGAGGGGAAAACTCAAACCCTGGTGCGATCTACCTAGCCTTATGGTCTGATCTTTGGCAGGGTGTCCATTGAGGAGGGTACCATAGATTGGGGGCACAATAGGGTAATACTTGACGTGCGGTGGAATTCTCTAGTCTGAAGTGTGAGTTCGAGGGTTGGAGCCCCTCCATCAGCAGTAGTAGGGTAGTAATGTTCATAGCATTACTATCTCCACTGCCATTGCCTGAGCCCGAGGAAGCATTGCCACTTACTTGACTTAATGCTTCATTGAGCATTGAAAGAGGAATATGATTCTGATTCAGGGGATCCAGCCAATTGCCAACCAAGCCATTTTTTAACCATATCAAGGATTAGAATTATTTATGAGGGAAAAGCATAAGGCTCCTTGAAGAAAACCATTGGTTGCATTATATATAGCCTTGCTGTGATCTAAATTCACGCAGGGCAAATCTATTTGACAACTAGTGGAAAAGAAGACAGGCAAGACCTTAGACACAGAATGAACAGGTAAGGGAATTGGCCACGGTTTTGCTATGGCCCACAAAATTTGTTCATTGGCCTGAATCAGCAGTGGGGACGTCAGGGCCATCATCATCAACAGGAACAGGATCAGACGCTTCTACTTGCTTGTTGCACCACCTCGTCAGTCTCTCTGAGATCCACACTGGATCTTTTGTTCCTGGGGAAAAACAAAAACAGAACCTCTCGCCCATACTAACACTGGGTCTGCTCAATGCCATAGTCCCGTGATGACATCTTTCCATTTGACATACCTCTTCTCAGCAGGGGACTGATTCTGTTGCCTATGTGCAGCAGACAGACCTTGAGCATCCAAATTTAAAAAATTTAAGGTAAAGAGAACTAAGGATAGTTGTTCCTTTGGTGTTCTACCATGGCCTATTCACCTCTTTTGTTTTAATAAACATTCTTTCAATGTGCGATGAGCTCTTTCAACTATTCCTTGTCTTTGGGGGTTATAGGGTAGGCCATGGTTTAAATGAACCTCCATCTGTTTACAAAATGATTGGAAAGACTGAGCCGTGTAGGCCAGGCCATTATCTGTTTTCAATTGCTGAGGTTTACCCCAGGCAGCCCACGCCTCAAGGCTATGCCCAATGACATTGCGAGCCTTTTCTCCACTCATAGGCGTAGTGTGAATAATGCCTGAACATGTGTCCATGGACACGTGAATGTATTTAAGATTCCCAAACCCAGAAAAATGAGTGACATCCATCTGCCAAAACTTCAAGGGTAGTAACCCTCTGGGGTTAACTCCCTCACCAGGGGGGTGTAAGAAAATTACACACTGTTGAGAATTCAATACTGTCTAGCTTCTTCTCAGGATAGCTGAAATTTTTGCTGTAAAGTTTTTGCAGCATGAAATTGTTTATGAAATTACTGCATTCGCTCCATGGGGGAAGTAAAAAAGGCATATTCTCTTCTAGTGCACAAATCTACAGTTTAATTCCCTTTTCATAAAGGTCCTGACAAGTTAGTATGAGCCCTAATATAAAACATTTCTGATTGCAATGCCAAATCAACCTCTGCAACTCCTGTAGGAGCTTGCAAACTGTACTGATTGGTTTAATAGGTCCTGCAACCTCCAGAGCTCTAACAGCATTCACAACATATGCCGAATCAGAAAACAGATTAAAGGAAAACGGGCAATTTCTGAATACTTCAAGAACAATTTTACACTAAACAATCTGAGGGGAACCAGGTGGATACTGAAATTGTATTGGATCCTGATGTTCTATCATATAAGCCCTGCAGCCTGTCTTCAACCCATCAGTGAAAATGTTTATGGCTCCAGGAATAGGAGTAGTCGCAGCCATCTTAGGAAAAATCACTGGGTGTTCCTTAAAAAATGACATTAAAGGTTGCTTTGGATAATTATTATCTATTTCTCCTGAATATCCACAGCGTAGAATTGCCCATTCATCTACTGTCCCACAAAGGATCCTAACTTGTTGAGCTGTATATGGGATTATGATCTTACTCGGTATCCTCCCAAAATATTGGAGACATTGTTATTTTCCCTTTTGTGCTAATTCTGCAATTGCTGTTGGATAATGCTCAACAGTTTTTCCCGGGGAGGATCGGGAATGAATCCATAGCAATGGGCCATCTTGCCATAGCAAGGCAGTAGGCTGAGAAAACGTTGGAAGCACACACAAAAGAATATCCATGTTTTCTCGCTGGCGTTTAAGGCTGGCATTTTGTAATTCTGTCTCTACTTTCTTTAGTGATTCTCGGGCTTCAGTGGTTAACTGCCTAGGTGAATCTAAAGATGAGTCCCCATTGAGGATGTTATACAATGGTTTTAACACATAATTAGGTAATTTTAAATAACACCTGATCCAATTAATATTTCCTAGAAACTTTTGAAAATCATTACGGCTTCTCAAATTATCTTTTCTAATCTCTATCTTCTGTGGGATAAGTGTATGAGGGAAAATCTAACCCCTAGATAATTAATAATAGTGTTTCTTTGTACCATTTCTGAAACTATGACTAAGTTACATATATCAAGTACTTTCACCAATTCTAAGTATGCCTTGTTGAGCGTTTCTTCATCCTTAGCAGCCAATAGAATGTCATCCATATAATTGATACATCTAATTTTGGAAACTCCTCCCTAAAAGGGGTGATAGCCTCTGCAACAAACAATTGACACATAGGTGGACTATTGGCCATTCCCTGTGGCAGCATTACCAATTCATGTCTCATATCGGGCTGCTCATGATTATATGAAGGCAATGTAAATGCAAAGCACTTTGAATCTTTGGCATATAAAGGTATACAAAAGAAACAATCCTTAATATCTATAGAAATAATAGGCCAGGCTGCAGGCAAATAGGTTAAAAGTGGAAGGCCGCATTGTACTGGGCCCATAATTTCCATCTGCTGATTAATAGCTCTAAAATCCTGAAGGAATCTCCACTTGCCAGAACTTTTCTTAATTACAAAGATAGGAGTATTCCATGGAGACACAGAGAGCTTTATATGTCCCAAATTTAGCTGTTCTTGCACTAGAGTTCTGGCAGCCTCAAGCTTTTCAGAGGAGAGTGGCCACTGGGGAACCCATACTGGCTCTTCCGTTTTCCAGGTAATGGGAATACCTCCCCCAGTGGCCCCTAGGAAAAATTCAAACCTAGGTTCTTTGGTCTTTGCTGTGGAATAATGCGACCCTGCAGATGTTTTCCAAGACCCCGACCTGTGACGTATCCCATTCCTTTCATGATGTTTTGAGTTGTGTTGGAGTATTCATTGGTGAGCTTCAAACCCATGATTTTTAGTAAGTCTGTATCCCACAGTGAAATTGGTTACTCTAATACATAAGGCTGAAATGTCCCAGAGTGCCCCTCCTGATCTCTCCAAGACAACTGTTGGGCACTGATGTCAGGGGCCTTAGCATAGCCTAACCCTTGAAAAGTTTGGTAGGAGAATTGTATAGGCCAGCCAGGAGGCCAATCTTTGGTGGCTATGATGTTCTTGTCATTTCCAGAATCTAATAAACCTAGAATTCTCTTACCATCTACTAGAAATTCTAAAGATGGGCCCTGGTCGACATCTAGGGCAAGGAAGGTCAAGTTTGATCCGGTGGAACAAAAACCTCCTTCTCCCCTCTCCCTGGTTTGAGCTGGAAATTTATCATGTAGGTTTGGCAGAAGCAGCAGCTGTGCTATCCTGTCTCCAGGAGAAATGGCTGTAATCCCTTTAGGGGATTCTACCATAATCTTTACCACACCTGTGTAATCAGGATCTATCACTCCTGGATGTACTCATAGCCCTTTTACGGTTGCAGATGATCTTTCTAGAAGCAGGCCCACTGTACCAGGCTCAAGGGTCCCTTAAAGTCAGTGTCTACAAGTTGGACCCCCATCCTGGGTGTCAATACAAGTCTGGTGGTGGAGCATAAGTCCATCCCCGGGGGAGCCTGAAGTGGCTCTCCTCGGTCCCACGGATGTTGAAAAGAGGGCCAGGTTTTGGGGTTTCTGCTCTTGGGCTTGATTCTGTATGGCATCATATATTTGTGGGCCCTGGGGTCATGGGCCCCGCTCTCTGTTTTTTGGATGAGCTCCTCCATATCCCTGAGCAAAAGGCTGTCCGTTAGCGTCTTTCCCTGATCTACAGGCACTAGCCCAATGATTTTCTTTCTTGCACCTAGGGCACAACCCCGGCTTAGGCCGCTGGTTGGAGCCACTGCCTCTGTTACTATTCCCTCTTTCAGGGCGTTGCCTTTTAAGGTGTCCTTGTTTGCCACAGTTGAAACAGGTCCCTGCATTTCCCCCTTTCTTAGTAAGCTGCATCACTGCAGCTGCTAGGCCAGCATTGGTCAGTGGACCTCCTAACTCTCTACAGACCTTCATCCAGACTTCAAGGCCTTTACGTTTATAGCAGCCTTACATTCATTTGTGCACTGTTCATAAACCAACTGCATAATCAATGGCATAGCAGTATCTGGATCCCCAAACACTCTTCCTGCAGGTTCTACCATTCTAGCCAACAAATCTGAGAAGGGTTCCATAGGGCCTTGTAGTATCTTTGTAAGGTTTCCTCTGACTTAACCTCTATTGGGTAGAGATCTCCAAGCCCTAATGGCTATTTGGTTAACCGGATCATACACTTGAGGGGGATATCCTGTTTGTTGTTGCACAAAACGACTCTGACCAAGTAACATGTCTACATCCCAGGTACTGTTACCAGCCATGCAGTTAGCCACACCTTGATCATTGGCAATTCAATTTGGAAAGCTCTCCAATCTAAATATTGTCCTGGTGGTAGACAAGCTCTTACCAAATACATCCAATTGCCAGGTGTTATGCAGAAGCGATTAAGTGCTTCCACTTGGGCAATTGTAAAAGCCACTGTCACCCCATAGGTGTGTACCGACTCTGCCAGGTCTTTGCCTATTTGAAAGTCAGGCAGCTCATGATATCTCTGTTGGTTACCATACTGGAAAACTGGATAAGCCAGTGGCCAGGTAATCTGAAACTCAGCACGAACAGTGTGCCACTCTTCCAGGCAGAAAGTATTGCAACCAGGAACTTGTATTTCATCTGGTGAACAGTAGGGTGGATGAGCGGTAGGATTGTGCCCTTGTTTTGCAGTCGCCATTTTAGGGCGCTCCGTCTCTGGCGTTCTTAAAGAATGTTTTCCCATTAGCTCGACAATCTCTTCCTCCTCATCCTCTGTGAGGTCCTCTTCTGTTTCTGAGTCTTCCCCTGATTCTTCTAATTCTTTCCTCAGCTCCCTTAAGGAGGGATTGATTTGTTTATTTTTCCCTTTTTGTTTCTTCTTCCTAAACTTGCCTTCTGATTTTTCTGATCTTTCTTCCTGGAGCATCTCGAGGGCAACCTGTCCTTTCTCTATAGCCTTTTTGTTCCCCTCTTGATCCTCCAGAGAAGTGCATATCAGCCACCATATTGGTCAAACACATGGTTTCAGCGTTCTTTCTTTCAAAGCAATCTCCAGACCTTTTCCCAACTTATCCCAGCTAACCACAGCAAGATTCCCTGAAACTGCGAACCAGGGTGCAATGGCATCGCAGTCACTCAAAACCCTCTGCAACATGGCTTTGCTTAAGTTTAATTTTTTAGAAAGAAGCAGCTCTTGAAGAGCCAGAAAAATTGGGTGTGTTTATGACGACCCCATTATGCCCTTTTAAAGTCTTCTCTTTTAGTTGGTGCGCTCCAAAGGTGTGCAATTTGGATAACAGCACCAAAAGAAAAGAGCCCACACTACAAGAGTAACCATTAGCCAAATTATCACCACAAAAGTGGGGTCCATTTACTTTACTCTCACTCTGCAAGCTAAAGTAGACCCAAGGTCTTTTACTTTCAGTTTGCCTTAGCTATGAACTGTCTTGCTCCTAACCAGAGACCTTATTGCTCATAACTGGAGCCCTTATCGCTCCTAACCGGGGACATTATTGCCTCTTTTCCTGAGGTCCTTATTGTCCCGCTTACATCTGGAACTTACCGGTACTGCCCCGACTGTGAGAAGTTCTGACGTCCCATTATGGGCCACCACTTTGTCGCAACCACCCTTGACCAGCAAGAATGACATGGCAACGAGGAATCTTCTTCTCACAGTTTATTCGAGAAACTTGCTTACAGGGAGTGGCCCCGACCCCAGGGAGTCGGGGCTTAATATACTCAGTGATAGCGAATCAACTACACCCAGGTGGCACGCTAGGAAAGGTTGTCACTAAGCAGATCTAGAAGGGTACGTGGCCTCACTCCTAATAAAAAGTTGTTTACTTACTGACAGCACTCACTGTCGGGCTGGTGGAATGCGGAAACCAGCGCCATTTATAGGCGCAGTACTCTGCAGCTGCCAACAGTGTATATGGTGGATTACACTGATAGGTTTTCGTATGCTGAAGCAGCCCTGCATACCTAGGATGAAGCCTATTTTTTCATGGTGGATGATTTTTTGATGTGTTTTTGGAATTGATTTTCCAGCATTTTTGAGTATTTTTGCATCAATGTTCAAGAGGGAGATTGGTCTCTAGTTCTCTTTCTTAGTTTTGTCTTTGTGTGGTTTGGGTAACAAGGTAATTGTAGCCTCATAAAAAGAGTTTGGCAGTCATCACAGAGCAAGTGAGCTCCCTTAGTTTGTATTCTATCTCAGTGTTAGTGAAGGCTATTCCATCCCACCTTGAAGTCAAATTAGAAAATTTCATGCATTCATCTCTGTTTTTAAACTGAGAGTGTCATAATTTTTGTGATGCCACTATTTGAATACCCTACACAAAACTTTTTCTAGAATTTCAGTTTTTCAGGATCAATATTTTTCAGTCAAACATCCATGTTTTTATTGTCAGATTCAAAATTAGACTCTTGGTCTATTAGCCAGTTGGAGACCCAAGGATAATATTCCTAATACATTAAAAAATAGACAAAGACAAAAAAGAGAGTTTGCCAATGACCCTTCTACTTCTATTGTGTGGAACACTTTGAAGAGTATTGATATTAGTTCTTCTTTGAATTTCTGGTAGTATTTTGCACTGAACCCATCTGGCCCTGGTCTGTTTTTGGTTGGGAGACTTTTGATGACTGCTTCAATTTCCTTAGGTGTTATAGGTCTATTTAAATTGATTGTCTGTTCTTGATTTAATTTTGGTAAGTGATATCTATCCAGAAAATTGTTCATTTCCTTTAAATTTTTGAATTTTATGGAGTACAGATTTTCAAAGTATGACCTGATGATTCTCTGGATTTCTTCAGTGTCCATTGTTATGTCCCCCTTTTCATTTCTGGTTTTGTTAATTAGCATGCACTCTCTTTGCCTTTTGGTTAGTTTGAATAAAGTTTTGTCTGTCTTGTTGATTTTCTTAAAGAACCAACTCTTTGTTTCATTAATTATTTGGATTGTTTTCTGTGTTTCTACTTTATTGACTTCAGACCTCATTTTGATTATTTCCTCAGTCCACATGGCTTCTGAGCACCACCAGTAGCATCCAGACCCTCTGTTTTATATTTCAGATTAAGGTTGATTCTTTCTGTTTCCTCATCACAAATATTACAGTTTTTCATGAACATTTTCATTATTCTGTTCTTAAAATATGATTTGAAGAAGCAATAATATTTGATTATCCTGTAAATGAAAACATGCTTCTGGCTGAATATTTTCTTCTTTAAATCATATTTATGGGGAGGTTTTTTTTTCTCAAAGATGGAGAGTGTTTAGTAATTTTATATTCAAGTGAAAGGATGAAGGGCTGAGTATTGAGTATTATGAAAGATGGAAGGTAGAAGATGAATATTTTCCTTTATATTCTAACATAACCATCATTATGTTGATTCTTCATAAATGTCTTCTACCATTAAATTTCCATAATTATTCTTTCAGTTACTTTCATTTGAATTGCAAGGGATTTAGGAAAGAACCAGAGGGCCATGTGTTGATGACTCAGGAAAAGTCTATTGTTTATTCTTCTATAGGAGAAGATACCTGGTGAGATTACATGAAAGTAATGATGCAAGGGAAAATAGGATAACTTGTTGGGACATGTATGCATAAGTGCTAGAGAATGAACACACTACCTAGAAATGATTGAAAGTCCTAGGTGATAAATGAAAACATTTGTTCTGTACCTTTTCTCTTGTCTTACTTATCTTCTCTCTCTATGGTAATCTTCTTTAGAGCTAGAGTTGTTGAAAATTTTGGAGGAACAGATGCCCATATTACAGTGAAATGGAAAATCATCATCTGTTCATAGTTCATTGATTCATTAATTCAGCTGTCCAAACAGTATGAAAACCTTCCTCTATGTTAAAGAATCAACTGGTATTGAGACCTGATGGGATTCAGAATCACCTGGACAGCCAAGAACTGCACATACAAAGGTAGTCAGGCATCAAGAAGATAAAGTTTCTAAAGAGAAGAAAGATTTCAAAAGGAATGGATACAGAGGAGGGCATGATCAGGTTTACAAAGTTATACCTTTCTGAACCATCAGAATCTAATGTAACCACTCAAAAGTGTTGAGAAGTGAGATTGGAGGTCAGAGGGTATCCATCACAGAGAAAGGATTTAGAGCACTTTAGAAACTAACTGATTTCATGGGTATGAAAAATTCCAGAGGATTTCTGGTATTCATGTGGTTTAACTTTGTAGAGTTAATGGTTCTAAGCAGAGATAACAATGGGTAAATTTCCCAAAGGGTTGCTTAACACTATGAGACAATTTTTATAATGAGTGAGAAAATGTTGAATCCCTAAGTTCTATAATAGTAAAACTTTTATGCCATCTTTCATCTCAACAAATAAAAAGATAGAGAATTTAGAGACTTCATGGTGTATGTTTCCCACTTTTTCTCTCCCCTAGTTTTCTAGCTGGTATGTCAACAATATGAAAGCAGAAAACCAAACAAGTGTCTTAGAATTTTTTCTTGTGGGGTTTTCCCAAGATGCAGAACATGAACCGTTGCTGTTTGGACTGTTTCTGCTCATGTTTGTGGTTGCTGTGTTTGGGGACCTGCTCATCATTCTGGCTGTCAGTTCTGACTCCCACCTCCATACTATCATGTACTTTTTCCTTTCCAACCTGTCATTTTCTGACATTTGTTTCATCTCTACAACCATCCCCAAGATGTTGGTGAACATCCAAACACATAGCAAGTCCATCACCTATGCAGGATGCATCTTCCAGATGCATTTTTTTCATGGTCTTTGGAGGTATGGACACATTTCACCTCACTGTGATGGCCTATGACCGATTTGTGGCCATCTGCCATCCCCTTCACTATCCAGTCATCATGAACCCCCAACTGTGTGGCCTGCTGGTTCTTGTGTCCTGGTTCATGAGCTTCTCATACTCTCTGATCCAGAGTCTGTTGATGCTGAGTCTTTCCTTCTGCACCAATAAGATAATTAAGCACTTTTACTGTGAACTTTCTCAGGCCCTCACTGCTCAGTCATATCCTTCTTTATATTGTGACTTGTATTCTTGGCATTGTTCCTTTTTCAGGGATCCTTTATTCCTACTCTCAAATTGTCTCCTCCATTCTGAGAATTCCATCAACAGATGGAAAATATAAGGCATTTTCTACCTGTGGGTCTCATTTATCAGTGGTTTCACTATTCTATAGAACAGGTCGTGGTGTATACCTTAGTTCTGATGCAAGTTACTCTTCTTGGAAGGGCATGGTGGCCTCAGTAATGTATACAGTCGTAACTCCCATGCTGAACCCTTTCTTTTACAGCTTGAGGAACTAAGACATTAACAAAGCCTTACAAACACTTGGGAGAATACATTTTGTTAAGTGATAAAATCACTGGTTTTAGGTTTCTGATCTGACAAAACCAAAGCAGTGGGCTAAAGGAATTCTGCTTCTTATTCATGTAGAAGTTGTATTCAGTTTGTTCGTCTGTCTTGGTCAAAATGGGTACTTCTATGTGAAACGTGTGTGATGCCTCCATTGTTATCCTTACTTCTATCCTCCTCCCTTCTTTTTCAATGACACGTTTCTTCATTTTATTACGATATTTACATGTCTGTAGGTCACTATAACTTTTCAAACACCAACTCATGAATTGTTTGACAGAAGTTATGAGACAGTTCATTGATAGGAGTTAAGTCTATATATAGGTATACAGTACTTGTGGCTATAAATACTACATTAACTAGGCACATGCTAGAATATATGATACCAGTAAACAGTCTCTCTCTGTACAAGGCCTTGGGTAGTTGATCAGTATTCATCCCTCACATACTTTGGGTGCCCATCCCACAATGAGAGATGCACTCTCAACCTGGACTCTTGGGGGAGGGTCTAAGCCTTGTCCTGGATGAAATGACAGACTATGGGCACCCCAAGGAGGGCCTCGCCCTCCCTGGGAAATAAGGGGATACTGGGGGGTTGGTGGGAGGAGGGGAGGGAAAGGGACCTAGAATTGACATATGAAGCAACCTTGTTTCTTATGTAAATTTAAAAATAAATAAATTAAAAAAGGAGGTACAGCACTGCAGAGATTAACCAAATACACCCATACTCCTCCTGCTCCCTTGTAGCACAAAATGACACTATGAACTGTATGTCATAAGAGGTATGAATCAGAATTCTCAGGAGAAGCCCTTCACATAAATGGAAATGTGGACTTACATCAGTAGCCTTTGTTTATCATATGGTATACACAAATATTCATAGTACTATCAAAGAAATAGAACAGAAGTTTTGATACCAATTGAGATATGAAATCCTACCATCCATTTCAAGGAATCTTAGTAAGACAGTTTTATGTGCATTGGCCTAGCATTACTAAAACAGACATAACAACAAAAACAACCTTATAAAAGAATATATTTATTTTCACCTTCCTTTTACCAACCTAATTCAGTGGCTCAGGAACAGAGTTGCAGTTGTGGGTGTAAGAAGAAGGGATGATTCCAAAGCAAGAAAGAAAGTAGCTACAGCTTGACAGTTATGTCAGAATTAGTAAGGGCACAAGTGAGTAGAACATGCCTTCATTCCTTCTAACTGATTTGGATTAACTATGAATGTATTGTATTACTAAGTACTTATGATAGTTTATACTTTATGTATCTGTGTAACTTTACTTTGCATGAACAGGGTAGACTTAAAGGAAGGCAGTTACTAGATACTTATTAGTGTAGGTAATATGACCAAACATGGTGAATCAAACTAGTATTTCTTCTAGAAGTGGAAAAGGTTTGTTAAAAATGAAGGAAAAACAAAGAAAGTGAAATAACAACTGGGGGTAAAGAAATGGATGTTTGAGTTATACAGAGTGGGAATTCATTATTAATTTAGAGCCAGAATTTACATCTATTAAACTGGATTTAATTAAGTTTTAACTAGCTTAGTTTTATGTTGTGGGATATTTGTACACTGTGTTAATGTGTATTGCTGTGATTGGTGTAATAAAAAGCTAAACAGCCAACAGCTAGGTAGGAAGTACAGGTGGGATTTCTGGGGAGAGCAAGGAATGGAAGAATCTAGGCTTGCAGGAGATGCCAGGAAACATGGAGAGAAACAGGAGGTGAAATATGGAGGAGAGGCAATGTCATGTGCCATAACATGCATTAATAATGGGTTAATGTAGGTTGAATTTTTATGTGTCCCATCAGTTGCTCCCAAATAACCATTCAAAGATTTATTATTAATTATAAATGCTCAGATGATAGCTTATGCTTGTTACTAACTAGCTCTTATAATTTAAGCCATATTTCTTACTACCCTCAGCCACGTGGCTGCAGGTACCTTCTTTCAGCATGTCATGTTCATCTCCGGCTTCCTCTGCATCTCCCTGTGACTCCTCTGACTCTGCCCTTCTTCCCAGAATTCCCTCTGCCCCCAAAATCCTGCCTAACTATCAGACAATTAGTTTTTTTATTAACAATGAGAGTAACATATTTTCACAGTGTACAGAAGGATTATTGTACAGCAGGTCAATTTAAGTTATGATAGCTAGTTGAGACAAGTCTAAGCTATAGGCTGAGTTTTCATAGTCAATAAGAAGTCTATGTGTCATTATTTGGGAGCTAATTGATGGAAGAGAAAAAGGCTCATTACATATGGTGTCCACCATGGGAGCTCAAATATCCACATAGGCCCGAGAAAGCAATCTCAGGGAAACTTTAGTGTACAGAGGCATGACTCTTATAATTTTTTTTCTAATTTTACATATCAATCCCAGTTTTCCCTCCCTTATCCCACTTCCCCCACCACCAACATCTGCTCCTCAGAGAGGGTATGACCTCCCATATGGAGTCAATGAAGTATTTTCCATCACCACGATAGGCTTGACCAAGGACCCCTGTGTCTAGGCTGAGCAGGTATCTCTCCATAGTAAATGGGCTACAAAAGTCAATTCATGTAGTAGGGATAGATCTTGGGATCACTTTCAGTGGTCTCATAAACTGCCCATCCACCTACTGTTAACTGCATTCAGGGAGTATAGTTGGATCCTATGCAAGTTCCCCATTGGTCAGTCTGGAGTTTGTGAGCTCTCTCTAGCTCAGGTCAGTTGTTTCTGTGGGGTTCCCCATCATAGTCTTGACCCCTTTGCTCATATCATCACTCCTCCCTCTCTTTGACTGGACTCTGGAGCTTGACCTAGTGATTAGCTGTGCATCTCTGCTTCTGCTTCTATCAGTTACTGAATGAAGGTTTGACAATTATAGCAGTCTTTCATCAGATTACAGGGGAAAGGCAGTTCAGTCTCCCTCTCCACTATTGCTTAGAGTTTTATCTGGTGTCATCTTTGTGTATTCTTAGGAATTTCCCTAGTGCCATTTTTCTTGCTAATCCCATAATGGTTCTCTCTATCAAGATATTTCTTTCCTTGCTTTCCATGTCTGTTCTTCTCCTAACTTGAACTTCCTGTACCCTCATGTTCTTCCAACTTTCCTTTCCTTATCTACTCTATCTTTCCACCCTTCCTCTCCCACACATGCTTTCAAATTACTCAGGAGATCTTGTCTGTTTTCCGTTCCTAGGTAGATCCATGTATGTTTCTCTTAGGGTCCTTTTTGTTATCTAGCTTTTCTGGGGTTGTAGACTGTAGTGTGGTTATCATTAGCTTTAAGCCTAATATCTACTTATGAGTGAGTATACACCATATTTGTCTTTCTGTGTCTGGGTTACCTCACTCAGGATGTTTTTTCTAGTTCTGTCCATTGAGGTATGTCTCTTTTAAGAGGCCCTTCTATATAGCCAAGCACTTGAGCAGCCATCACAGGGAACAAACTCCTGCTTCAGGCAGACACAACAAATTCTCAGAGCTGGGGCAGTAAATGCAGTTCCTGCTAGTTCCTGCATGAGACTAGGCTCTCATAGAACCAAGAGGGGGTGTTAATCCAGCCACTAGAGCCACATGGTGGTAGCCTAGCCATTTAACATTTGGCTTACATGGTCAGAGAAGGCTGCAGACATGTAAAAATTCAGATACAGGCAAAAACCACCACTGAACAGGGTACAGTGTGGTTAAAAATGTGCTTAGCTGCTGAAGTAAGAAAAGAAAATGGATATATGTAAATGCAAGTTTCTGTCCTGCTTGGTCCCCCAGGCCTTTAGTTCCAAATAAAAACACAGAGGCTTATATTAATTATAAACTGTTAGTCAATGGCTCAGGCATCTTATTGGCCAGGTCACTCCTAATTATTTCCCAAATATGTGTCGATTTTTGAGAAGGTTCCATGTGGCACTGAGAAGAAGGTATATATATATATATATATATATATATATATATATATATATAATATATATATATTATTTTAAATTTAAATTTGAATTAGAAACAAGGTTGCTTCACATGTCTTCTTGGTCCCTCTTCCTTTCAAAGCATTCCTCCCATGTCCTCCCACCAACCACTCAAATATACCCTCATTTCCCCAAGGGAGGTGAGTCCCTCCATGGGGGTGTCCATAGTCTGTCATTTCATCCAGGGCAGGGCCTAAACTCTCACCCAGGAGTTCAGTCTGAGAGTGTATCTCTCATTGTTGGATGGGAACCCAAAGTTCATTTGTATGCCAGGGATAAATACTGACCTACTACCCAAGGCCCAGTAGATTACTGAGGCCACCTCCCTGAAACCCAATTTCAGGAGTTGTTGATCAGTCCCATGATGGATTCCCTGCAAGCAGCCTGGGATACAAGGGCTGGCCCTTGCCAGTTCAGCTGTTTCTGAGGGTTTAACCAGCCCAGTCTTAACTCCTTTGCTTATCAGTCCTCCCTGTCTGTCACTGATTCCTTGAGTTCAGCTCAGTGTTTAGCTGTGAACTCTGCCTCTGGTTCCATCGGGCATTGAATGAAGGTTCTGTTTCCCAGACTCACTAGCCAAGGGATTGTAGGCTGGCACTCCCCAGATCTATGTCTAAAACCCATCTATGAGAGAGTACATACCATGTTTGTCTTTTTGTGATTGGGTTACCTCACTAAGGATGGTTTCTTCTAGTGCCATCCATTTACCCGTGAATTTCAAGATTCCGTTGTTATTTTTCTGCTGAGTATTACTCCATTATGTAAACATACCACATTTTCTCTATCCACTCTTCAGTTGAGGGGCATCTAGGTTGCTTCCAAATTTTGGCTACTACAAATAATGCTGCTATGAACATAGTGGAGCAGATGTCCTTGTATGACTTTGCCTCTTTCGGGTATATGCCTAAGAGTGGGATTGCTGGGTCTTGTGGTAGATTGATTCCCATATTCCTGAGGAATCTCCATATTGATTTCCAAAGAGACTGTACGACTTGGCACTCCCACCAGCAGTGGAGAAATGTTTCCCTCTCTCTACATCTTCTCCAGCATAAGTTGTCTTCGGTGTTTTTTATTTTAGCCATTCTGACAGGAATAAGATGGTATCTCAGCATTGTTTTGATTTGCATTTCCCTGATGGCTAAGGATGTTGAGCACTTTCTTAAATGTCTCTTGGCCATTTTAGCCTCCTCTATTGAGAATTCTCTATTTAGTTCTGTAGACCTTTTAATTGGATCCTTTGGTGTTTTGGAGACTTGCTTCTTGAGTTCTTTCTAAATTTTGGAGATTAGCCCTGTGTGAGATGTGGGGTTAGTGAATATATTTGCCATTCTGTGGACTGCCTTTATGTATTCTTGACAGTGTCATTTGCCTTCCAGAAGCTTCTTAGTTTCAGGAGGTCCCATTTGTTAATTCTCTATCTCAGTGTCTGTGCCACTAGTATTATGTTCAGGAAGTGGTCTCCTATACCAACTCGTTGAAGAGTATATACCACTTCCTCTTCTAAGAGTTTCAGTGTGGATGGATTTATGTTGAGATCTTTAATCCATTTGGACTTAAGTTTTGCACAAGGCAATAGACATGGATCTATCTGCAGTCTTCTGCATTCCAATACCCAGTTATTCCAGCACCATTTCTTGAAGTTGCTTTCTTTTTTCCATTGTATAGTTTTAGCTTCTTTGTCAAAAATCAAGAGTTGATAGGTGTGTGTGGGTTAAAATCAGGGTTTTCAATTTGGTTCCATTGGTCTACCCGTCTATTTTTGTGCCAATACCAAGCTGTTTTCAGGACTATAGCTCTATAATAGTTCTTGCAGTCAGGTATGGTGATTCCTCCTGAAGTTCCTTTATTATATAGGGTTGTTTTGGCTATCCTGGGCCTTTTGTTTTTCCATATAAATTTGATTATTGTTCTTGTGAGGTCTGTGAAGGATTGTGATGGAATTTTGATAGGGATTGCATTGAATCTGTGGACTGCTTTTGGAAATATTGCCATTTTTGTTATGTTGATCCTACCAATGCAAGCATATGGGAGATCTTTCCATTTTCTGATATCCTCTTTGATTTCTTTCTTTAAAGACTCAAAGTTCTTGATATACAGAGTTTTCCCTTCCTTGGTTAACACCATCCCCAGATATTTGATGAAGTTTATGGCTGTTGCAAATGGTGATGTTTCTATGATTTCTTTTTCAGCAACTTCATCATCTGTATATAATAGGGCCCTTGATTTTTTTTGAGTTAACCTTGTATCCTGCCACTTTGCTGAAGGGGTTTATCAACTCTCGAAGTTACCTTGCAGAGTTTTTCAGGACACTTATGTAAACTATCATATCATCTGCAAATAGTGAAAACTTGACTTATTTTCCTATTTGTATCCCCTTTATCTCCTTTTGTTGTCTTATTGCTGTAGCTAGAACTTCAAGTACAACTTGAAGACATATTGAGAGAGTAGACAGCCTTACCCTGTTCCTGATTTTAGAGAAATTGCTTTGAGTTTCTCTCCTTTTAGTTTGATGTTAGCTGTTGGTTTATTGCTTTTATTATATTCAGGTATGTTCCTTTTATCCCTGGTCTCTCTAGGACCTTTATCATGAAGGGGTGCTGGATGTTGTCAAAGGCTTTTTCAGCATCTAGTGAGATGATCATGTGCTTTTTCTTTAACAGTTTGTTTATACGGGGGATTACATTGATAGATTTTCTAATGTTGAACCATCCCTGCATTCCTGGGATGAAGCCTACTTGATTTTTCTGATGTGTTCTTGAATCCGGTTTGCAAGTATTTATTGAGTATTTTTGCATCAATATTCATGAGGGAAATAGGTCTATAGTTCCCTTTCTTTGTTGTGTCTTGTGTGGCTTGAGTATCAAGGTAATTTTAGCCTTCTAAAAAGAGTTTGGCAGGGATCCTACTGCTTCTATTTTGGAACACTTTGAGGAGTATTGGAATTAGCTCTTCTTTGAATTTCTGGTAGAATTCTTTACTGAAGCCATCTGGGCCTTGGTATTTTATTTTTATTTTTTTGGTTGGGTGAGTTTTGATGACTGCTTCTTTTTCATTAAGAGTTATAAGTCTGTTTAGATTGTTTATCTGTTCTTGATTAAGTTTTGGCAAGTGATATCTATCCAGGAAATTGACCATTTGCTTTAAATTTTAGAATTTTGGGGAGTACAGATTTTCAAAGTATGCCCTAATGTTTCTCTGTATTTCCTTAGTGTCCGTTGTTATGTCCCCCTTTTGATTTTGATCATTAGCATGGTCTCTCTCTGTCTTTTGGTTAGTTTGGACAAAGGTTTGTCTATTTTGTTGATTTTCTCAAAGAACCAACTCTTTGTTTCATTGATTTTTCTCTATGTTTTCCTGGTTGCTACTTGATTGAGTTCAGCCCTCAATTTGGTTACTTCCTCAAGTCTTCTCCTTCTGGGTGAGTTTGCTTCTATTTGTTCTAGACCATTCACCTGTCCTATTAATTTTCTACTGTGACTAGTCTCCAATTCCTTCACATGGGCAATTAGTGCTATGAATTTTTCCTCTCAGCACTGCTTTCAGAGTGTCCCATTATTTTGCGAATGTTGTGTCTACATTCTCATTTAATTCCAGGAAGTCTTAAATTTTTAAAATTTCTTTCTTTACCCAGGGATGGTGAAATTGTGCATTGCTCAATTTCCATGAGTTTGTAGGGTTTCTGCCTTTTGTGTTATTGTTGAATTCTAATTTTAATGCATGGTGGTCTGATAAGATATAGTGGGTTATTCCAAGTTTTTTGTATCTGTGGAGATTTACTATGCCTCCTATTATCTGATCAATTTTACAGAAGGTTCCATGTGGTGCTGAGAAGAAGGTACACCCTTTTGCGTTTGGGTGGAATGTTCTATAGAGGTCTCTCAAAACCAGTTGGGTCATAGCTTCTATTAGTTCTTTTGTTTCTTTGTTAAGTTTCTTTCTGGAGGTCCTGTATAGCGGTGAGAGCAGAGTGTTGAAGTCTCCTATTACTAGTGCGTGAGATATTATGTGTGATTTGAGCTTTAGTAATGTTTCTTTCACGAATGTAGGTGTCTTTGTATTTGGGGCATAGATATTCAAAATTGAGACTTCATTTTGATGGACTTTGCCTTTGATGAATATGAAATGTCCTTCTTCATCTCTTTGGATTAATTTTAATTTGAAGTCTAGTATGTTAGAAATTAGGATTGCTATGCCTGCTTGTTTCTTGGGTCTGTTTTATGGGAAAATATTTTCCCAACCCTTTACTCTGAGGTAACGTCTGTATTTGACATTGAGATGTGTTTGTTGTATGCAGCAGAAGGATGGGTTCTGACTTCTTATCAATTCTGCTTGTCTGAACAAAAAATAATAGTAGGTAGTAGGTATAAAAGAAGGTGAGCAAACACACCTCAAAGGGAAAGAAAACATATTCAGCAAAATCATAGAAGAAAACTTTCCCAACCTAAAGAAAGACATTCCAATGAAGGTGCAAAAAGCTTACAGAACTCCAAATAGGGTGAACAAAAAAGTTCCCCTGACATATAATAATCACGACCCCCAAACATAGAGAATAAAGAAAGAATATTAATTGCAGTTGGGGGTAAAGGCCTAGTAACATATGAAGACAAATCTATCAGAATCACACCTGACTTCTCCATGGAAACTCTGAAAACCAGAAAGCTGTGGATAGATATTCTACCAACATTAAGAGACCAAGGATGCCAGGCCAGACTACTATACCTAACAAAGCTTTCAATCACTATAGATGGACAAAACAAGATATTCCATGACAAAACCAGATTTAAACAATACATATCCACTAACCCAGCCCTAAAGAAAATCCCTGAAGAAAAACTCTAACCCAAGGAAGTTAACTACAAACAGAAACACATAGGCAATAGAAAATCCCACCATACTAACAGCCAAAAGAAAAAGGGGTGGAATTCCACATGTAATCCCAACAACAACAACCATTCCAAAACAAACAAGAATGAGCAATCAATGGTCATTAATATCCCTCAATATTAATGGTCTTAACATTCCCATAAAAATACAGGCTAACAGAATGGATTCCAAGACAGAATCTATCCTTCTGCCTTATACAAGGAACACACCTCAGCCTCAAAGACAGACATTACCTCAGAGGTAAAGGTTGGGAAAAGATTTTCCAATCAAATGGACCAAAGAAACAAGCAGGGGTAGCAATCCTAACATGTAACAAATTAGACTGAAGGAGGTCACTTCATACTCATCACAGGAGAAATACACCATGATGAATTTTCAATTCTGAACATCTATGCCCCAAATACAAAAGCATCCACGTTCTTAAAAGAAACATTACTAAAACTTAAACCACACACAAAACCTCACACACTTGTAGTGGGAGACTTCAGCACCCCACTCTGACCACTAGACAGCATCAGCAGACAGAAACTTAAAAAGCAAACATAGGAACTAATAGAAGTTATCACCCAATTGGGTTTAACAAACATCTATAGAATACTGCATCCAAACATAAAAGTATATACCTTCTTCTCAGCACCACACAGAACATTTCAAAAATGGACCACATAACTGACAAAACAGCAAACCTCAAATGTACAAGAAAAGTGGGATAACCTCATGTATCTTATCAGACCACCATGCATTAAAATTCGAATTCAATAACACAAAAAGCAGAAACCATGTAAACTCATGGAAATTGAATAATGAGCAATTGGACCATTTCTGGGCCAAAGAAGAAATAAAAAGCAAATTAATGACTTCCTAGAATGCTTTTTTCCGTGAAGACACAACATACCCAAAACTATGGCATACTTTGAAAGCAGTGTGCTAAGAGCAAAGTTCATAGAAGTAAGTGCCCACTGAAGAAACTGAAGAATACTCACTAAAAAATTAATCACACAACTGAAAGCTCTAGAATAAAAGGAAGCCAACTCTCCCCAGAGGAATTAATTAAATTCAGATCTGAAACCAACAAAGTAGAAACTAGGAAATCAATACAAAGAATCAATGGGGACTGCCACTGAGCCTCCCCTTCCAGTGGGAGTCTACACACCCCAGTTTGCTCTTCTAATTTAACCATGGGACCAGTGCCGGGGGGCCACCATCAAGCCTCCTCTCCCTGTGGGAGACTATGCACCCCAGATTCCTGTTCTTATCTAACCACAGGACTAGTGCCTGGAGAATGCCACTGAGCCTCCCCTCCCGGCAGATCCTACACAACCCAAATACCTCATCTTCTTTCCACCAACAGGACCAGTGCCTGAGGAACACCACTGAGCCTCCACTCCCAGCCTAAGGCTATTCACCCCAAATTCCTGTTCTTATCTAACCACAGGAACACTGCCTTGAGACTTCCACTGAGCTCACCCTCACGGCCGGAATGTATGCACCTCAGTTTTCTGGTCTTCTTCTCCAACCATTGGACCAGGGAATTCTGAATCTGTTTCTGCACCCATCTTCCAGTGCCTGTAGACTGCCACTGACTCTCCCCTATCGTGGGGGTCTATGCACCCCAGATTTCCGGTCTTCTTCTCCACCCATGAGACCAGGACTAGGACCAGGAAGAAGAGAGCTACCAGAGTTTTGGACTTGCTTGCACCCAATGAAAGGGAACTCTGGTCCCCTAACATCCATGCCAGGATGTGGCTCTTTCTGCTTCCACTAGAATAAGGGATGGGAAGGAGACAATACAAAAAAACACTCATCAACAGGAAAACAAAAATAACAAGGTCTAATTTTAGAGACCACACACCAGCAAGACACGGACAATACAATGCAAATGAACCAGAAGAGAAGGATCTTAAAAACAACTTCATGGAAAATGATAGAGGCTGTGAGGAGCCGCCCTCGCTATCGCTATTGCCGTTAGAAGATGGCGCTGACATCTGCTGTCAGTTGGAGTTAACCGTTAGAAGATGGCGCTGACATCTGCTGTCAGTTGGAGTTAACCGTTTAAGCTGTGCCTCTCCCGTGGCGTCATCTGGGGTGATGTGCAAACCACCAATCCCGGCTCTACACATCTCACTCGGAGCTCCTAGGCTTATATAAGGGGCTGGGTTTCTTAGCTTGGGGTCTCCCTCTAAGAAGCTGATCATCTATCTCTCAAGATGCATTAAAGCTTTACTGCAGAAGGATCCGAGTGTTCTGCGTCGTTCTTGCTGGCGAGACGGTAGCGCGGGACATCTGGTGCCGAAACCCGGGAACTCTTCAACATCGCCGGCGCCGCGGGAGACCCCTCGGAAGACGGGGCGGATTCAGAACTGCAGGGACGTAAGTTCAGAGAGGTATGCTTTATCCTGAATACCCCCTTTCTCGACTTTGGCCTTAGTTTGTCATCACCGTGGGACGGGTCAGTGGAGGCTTTGGTGCTAGTCCTGTTTGTCCTTCTCCTTCATCGTGGCTGGTGCTGACAGAACGGTGCTGTCAGTCTGGTGCTGTCAGTCTGGTGCTGTCAGTCTGGTGCTGTCAGTCTGGTGCTGTCAGTCTGGTGCTGTCAGTCTGGTAACGGAGTTGAGCGCCGTTTTTAGATAAGCCGCTAGCGCGATGGGGTTGTCACAGTCAGTGGTTACTGCCCTACAGACTGTGCTAAAACAAAGAGATCTTAAAATTGCACCACGAACACTTCAAAATTTTGTGAAGGAGGTAGATAGAGTGGCACCATGGTATGCTTGTTCCGGGTCCCTCACTGTGGCCTCATGGAACAAGCTAGGTAAAGAACTAGACAGGAAGCATGCAGAAGGAGATCTCCACTTAGGTACCAAAGCCATTTGGAAGCTAGTTAAAAACTGCTTGGAGGATGAGGCCTGTCACCCTGCTATAATAGAAAGTCAGGGAACCTTAGAGGAAGTTCAGGATAGCATGTCAGAAACTGAACGGAGTGAGAGAATGGGAGCTCGCAAAAGGAAAGACATGTCTAAGAAAAAAGGCCCTCCCCAAGAAGTTAAGAAAGGGGGAGAGAAAGAAGGGAGTGATCATTCACCCCCTAACAAATCTAAGAAAAAGAAAAAGCCAGAATCTAGTCTATACCCTACAGTAGAGCTAGAAGCCTTGGAGCTAGATAATTCTGATTCTGACACTCTGTATTCTAGCGAAGAAGGTGGTCTAGAGGAGGAGGTGGCACGGTATGAGGAAGAAAGATATCACCCTGATAGACACCGGCCACTGAAAACAAAAATGAATGTGAGGCCACCGCCTATAAATCCGGCGGGCTCACGCCCCTCAGCGCCTCCGCAGTATGAGCTTCGGCTGAATACTGGTACTGACTCCTTTTTACCTTTAGAGGAACGGAGAAAAATACAAGTAGCTTTTCCAGTATTCGAGAATGCGGAAGGCGGAAGAGTACATACCCCTGTAGATTACAATCAAATCAAAGAATTGGCCGAATCCGTTCGTAATTATGGGGTCAATGCTAACTTTACCACATTACAGGTGGAAAGGCTTGCTAATTTTGCCATGACTCCCACTGACTGGCAGACGACAGTGAAAGCAGTGCTTCCCAACATGGGACAATACATGGAATGGAAGGCTCTCTGGTATGATGCAGCCCAGGCACAAGCTAGAGTTAATGCCACGGCTGAAGATGAGAATCAGAGGCAGTGGACATTTGAAATGCTGACAGGTCAGGGTCAACATGCCCTTAATCAAACCAACTACATCTGGGGTGTCTATGGTCAGGTGTCGGCCGCCGCTATTAAAGCATGGAAGGCCCTCACAAAAAGGGGAGAGTCCAGTGGACACCTTACAAAGATTGTCCAAGGACCCCAAGAGCCATTTTCAGACTTTGTGGCCAGAATGACAGAGGCCGCCAGTCGCATCTTTGGTGATTCAGAACAAGCTATGCCCCTGATTGAGCAACTTGTCTATGAACAAGCAACCCAGGAATGTCGAGCGGCTATCGCCCTCGCAAAAGCAAAGGTTTACAAGATTGGCTCAGAGTGTGCAGGGAGCTGGGGGGACCCCTAACCAATGCAGGACTAGCTGCCGCCATTTTACAAACGCACAGGTATAGAGATTTATCTAGTCGAAAAGCTTGTTTTAATTGTGGGAGAATGGGGCACCTTAAGAAAGATTGTCAAGCCCCTGAAAGAACAAGAGAATCGAAGCTTTGCCATCGTTGTGGTAAAGGTTATCATAGGGCTAGCGAATGCAGGTCAGTCCGGGATGTAAAAGGGAGGCTTCTGCCCCCTATTGAAGAACCCAAGGTACCCCAATCAAAAAACGGGTCACGGGGCCCATGGTCCCAGGGCCCTCAGAAATATGGGAACCAATTTCAGAAAAGCAATCAAGAGGAAGTAGAGGTTTCCGAGGAACCCCCGGAATGGACTTGCGTGCCGCCTCCGACTTCTTACTCATGCCCCAAATGAATGTTCAACCGGTCCCAGTCCATTCCCCTGGACCTTTGCCCCCTGCCACCATTGGGCTTATTCTGGGCCGTGGCTCCTTAACTTTACAGGGACTCATTATATATCCTGGAATTGTTGACCCGTATCATAAAGAGGAGATTCAAGTTCTCTGTTCTAGCCCTCGGGGTGTATTTTCTATAAAGCAGGGAGATAGAATTGCACAACTGGTGTTGCTGCCCTCCCTCGGGGATGGAGAAACCTACACTTTACAAAAAAGGGCTATGGGATCTTCTGGAAGTGATTCAGCCTATCTGGCTATACCCCTAAATGAGAGACCTACAATAAAATTGTTAATTAATGGAAAAGAATTTGAAGGGATAATGGATACGGGAGCAGACAAAAGCATTATTTCACTCCATTGGTGGCCGAAGTCTTGGCCCACTGTTGTTTCATCTCATTCTCTACAAGGTCTTGGATACCAGTCCTCTCCTGCCATCAGTGCCTCAGCCTTAACCTGGCGGAATGCTGAGGGCAAACAGGGATGTTTTACCCCCTATGTGTTGCCACTCCCTGTAAATTTATGGGGACGGGATGTGTTACAAGCCATGGGCATGACCCTAACTAATGAATACTCCCCCCAGGCATCAGCCATTATGGCAAAGATGGGGTATACAAAGGGTAGAGGCTTGGGTAGGCAAGAACAAGGCAGAATAAAACCCATTACGCAACACGGAAATCGGGGTAGAAAAGGACTGGGTTTTATTTAGGGGCCGTTGAGGCTTCACGACCCATACCATGGAAAACAGAGGAGCCGTTATGGGTCTCTCAATGGCCTCTATCCTCTGAAAAATTAGAGGCTGTCACAAGATTAGTGCAAGAACAGGAACGGCTGGGGCATCTAGAGCCTTCTACCTCCCCATGGAATACACCAATTTTTGTTATTAAGAAGAAATCTGGGAAGTGGAGATTACTCCATGACCTGCGGGCCATTAACAATCAGATGCATCTTTTTGGCCCTGTTCAAAGAGGCCTTCCTTTGCTTTCTGCACTTCCTCAAGATTGGAAGCTTATTATTATAGATATTAAGGATTGTTTCTTCTCTATTCCACTTTACCCACGGGATAGACCAAGGTTTGCCTTCACTATCCCTTCTCTTAATCATATGGAACCAGACAAGAGATTTCAGTGGAAGGTACTGCCGCAAGGCATGGCCAATAGCCCAACAATATGTCAGCTGTATGTGCAGGAGGCTTTGGAGCCAATTAGGAAGCAATTTACATCTTTAATCGTTATCCATTATATGGACGATATTCTTATTTGTCACAAAGAGTTAGATGTTTTACAAAAGGCTTTCCCCATGCTGGTGGCTGAATTAAAACAGTGGGGATTAGAGATTGCCTCAGAAAAGGTTCAAATTGCAGATACAGGCCTCTTTTTGGGCTCAATGATTACTCCCAAAAATATAGTTCCTCAGAAAATAGAAATTCGCAAAGACCACTTACAAACATTAAATGATTTTCAGAAACTTCTGGGAGATATAAATTGGTTGAGGCCCTTTTTAAAAATTCCATCTGCTGATCTAAAACCCCTCTTCGATCTCCTGGAGGGTGAGCCTCATATCTCCTCACCCAGAAAATTTACCCCTGCCGCCCACCGAGCCTTACAGATGGTGGAAGAGGCCTTACAGGAAGCACAATTACAACGTATTGAGGAGTCACTACCTTTTAATCTGTGTGTTTTTAAGACAGCTCAATTGCCAACTGCAGTCCTGTGGCAACATGGACCATTACTTTGGATTCATCCAAATGCTTCCCCTGCTAAGATTATTGACTGGTACCCTGATGCTGTTGCACAGCTCGCGCTTCGCGGAATAAAAGCAGCTGTTACACATTTTGGCAGGGATCCTGATTCCTTGATTGTGCCTTATACTGCTGCACAAGTTCAGACCTTGGCAGCCACATCTAGTGATTGGGCAGTTTTAGTTACTTCCTTTTCAGGACAAATTGATAATCATTTTCCAAAGCATCCAATTTTACAGTTTGCCCTAAACCAGGCTATAGTGTTTCCACAAGTGACAGCTAAAGACCCACTCCCAGATGGGACTGTGGTGTACACTGATGGATCAAAAACTGGTATGGGAGCTTATGTGGTCAAGGATAGGGTTATATCTAAACAATATAATGAAACTTCACCTCAAGTTGTAGAATGTCTGATAGTACTGGAGGTTCTTGAGGCTTTTCCAGGACCCCTCAATATTGTATCAGATTCCTCTTATGTGGTTAATGCAGTTAATCTCCTTGAGATAGCTGGAATAATAAGATCCTCCAGCAGAGTTGCTAACATCTTTCAAAAGATACAAGCTGCCTTGTTAAATAGGAGATTTCCTGTTTTCATTACCCATGTCCGAGCACATTCTGGACTCCCAGGTCCCATGTCCTTAGGGAATGACTTAGCGGACAAGGCTACAAAGCTGGTGGCCGCTGCCTTGTCTACCCATGCACAAGCAGCAAAAGAATTCCATAAGCGCTTTCATGTGACGGCTGAGACCTTGCGCCGTCGTTTTGCTCTATCCAGGAAAGAGGCTAGGGAAATTGTTACTCAATGCCAGAATTGCTGCGAATTCTTACCTACTCCCCACATGGGAATAAACCCACGTGGCATTAGACCATTGCAGATGTGGCAGATGGATGTTACTCATATTCCCTCTTTTGGAAGGCTTCAATATGTTCATGTTTCTGTTGACACCTGTTCTGGCGTAATGTTCGCCACACCCCTAACAGGGGAAAAGGCCTCATATGTGATTCAACATTGCCTTGAGGCCTGGAGTGCTTGGGGAAAACCCAGAATTTTAAAAACAGACAATGGACCAGCATATACCTCTCAAAAATTCCGACAGTTTTGTCGGCAAATGGATGTTACCCATCTAACTGGCCTACCTTATAACCCTCAAGGACAGGGCATTGTGGAACGTGCCCATCGTACACTCAAATCATATCTGATTAAACAAAAGGGGAGTATTGAGGATGTTCTACCCTCGGTACCAAGAGTTGCTGTATCCATGGCACTTTTTACCCTTAATTTCTTGAACTCTGATGCCCAAGGCCACACTGCGGCCGATCGCCACAGTTTAGAGCCTGATAGGCCAAAAGAAATGGTAAAATGGAAAGATGTCTTGACTGATCTCTGGAAAGGCCCGGATCCTATTCTTATAAGATCCAGGGGAGCTGTGTGTGTTTTTCCACAGGAGGAAGAAAACCCCCTGTGGATCCCTGAAAGACTCACTCGAAGAGCTCCTTCACAACTCCAGAATAAGAAGGATGGAGGCCAAGTGGGTGATGAAGACTCTCCTACTCGGGATGATGGTTCCTAGTATGATGGGAGAGTTACGGTGGGCCATCATGTCTACCTTCCCCCTACCGATGCCAGTGATGCAGAATGCCCAGGTGTTCCCTAGATTTTTCACAACTAATAGAGAGTTGGGGCTTGCCTTTTGCCTTTAGATCCTCAGATACAGAGTTTTCAGGATGAGAGAACCTTGTCATTAGTAGGAAGCTTGTGCTTTACTGTGATTTCTTCATTAAAGGATAATTTTATTCATATGGATCCAGAAAGATCTAATGCTAATCCTTTTGAATTAATGGAAGCTGTACTGATCTTTCTCCTATGATAGTGAGAAGGGACAGATTACTTTTGATTGGAAAGGGGCATTAGGCAACAGTCTGAGTGAGGGACAGAGCTATGGATCATCTGATTGGTCCTCCTCCAATGTTAAGTATACCCCTTTTAAGAGAACTAATTATTCAGCTGCCCTTTATTTGGGTTGTGAGTAATGATACCTTAGGTAAGAATCAGAAAGAAATAAATTGCTCTGCTTAGAATTGTTTTTATGCATTATGCTGGGATGCTATTAAGCACCCTTTTGCTTTGGTAATGCGCATGCCTCGATTTGTTCCAGTTCCTGTTGAGACGCCAAGTAATTTGAGTTTGTTTAGGGAAAAGCGAGATTTTTGGGATCTCTGCTATTATTGTGGGCCTGATAGCCACCGCCGCGGTTACTGCTTCG
>NW_024433756.1:0-28805 GCF_017639785.1 Mesocricetus auratus | reverse complement strand
TTCATACATTCAGTATCTTTTTGCTGTTTGGAGATAAGATTTCCTGTGAAGACAACAAAAACACTTTATTTTACTTTTGTGAGGTCTCTATATATCTCATCGAATGTGACTTTGTGGATGAGCTCTCATCTTTCCTCCTCCTGACATTTCTCCTATTTGGATGGAATTTTGATCAATTGATGGTATCCAAAGCTATTCTTCTCCTATTGACCATTGTTAATGGCAGTCACTGAACTTCCTGGGTCGGAAAATTTTCTTAGGACTTCATAGAGTGTGTCAGCTTCTCTTATTTATCATTTATACATGATTCCAAGCACTCAATATACACATCCCTATTAGATATGATCTGAGTAAAATGTTAGATGCATTCTAGGAATAATGTTCTGCTAGCTGATCATTATGATCAGACATGGAATGAATTACTTCAGTATATTTACCAACCTGATGGTCCAGCATTTGAGTTCTATTAATCGAGTCATTACACATGGAGTAAGTTGTTTCTGATTGCCTGATGATGCCCTACTGAATGAATTCTATTTTGGCCTTCAGGGCAGGGGAATGAAATCAATTCTGTCTTGTAAGTTGTTATGTTTAACTTCCAAGGCATTTCCTTTGTTAGGCATTTCCCCATCGATGTGTAGATTTTGAATTTTGGTCTCTAATGTGACAATAGTTTGCTAAACTTCCCTGAATTCTTCCCTATGATCAAGCCCTCACTTTTAAGATATTATGAGGATTATGAATCTAATTTTTAGCATTAGACATAAATATATTTGGGGCATATTATAATCCTCCCCTGGAATGTCATTCATGTAATAAGCAATGACGTCCCAAACATTCTGCATCATTACATTGTCTGCCATAGTATAGAGTAGGTAATCTTGTCACTGTCTTAAATTACTGAAATGCCAAACTTAACCTCTAATGGTATGGGGTTGAAGAAAGGATTTTTTACCTGCAAATCAAAGCTTAGCCAGCAGATGGCAGAGATGTGCCCTCAAACACATCTCATCTGGAGGTACTCTGCATTTCCCAGTGTAATGAAGGAGATCAATGCAATATGGAATATAATATATTTATTCACATACAAGGTGAAAGGATGGAATGCATGGTAGGCGTCCAAAAGATGGGAAGAAGAGGAGAGATTCATTTCTGTTACACTTCCTTTTATCCTAAATTTCCTTATCCCAGCCATTAGGGTGGATAACTTTGTGTGGCTCACCCCTACACCAATGGAATATGAAAAATCCTAAGTAGCTCTTACAGGAATTTAATGAGGATGATTTTGTTGAAAAGATGGGAAAGAGCCCCATACAGATTTCGGGAACCTGTAAGTATAGAATGCTGCAGAACTTTAAGGAAAGGAAGGCTGCAGAGACCACCAGCCTCCACGAAAACTGACATTCTGAGAATGCTATAGTTCTTTGGCACAACCGGAGAACAAAAGTGAAGGAAGCCCACTCTGCAGAAGAAAACCACACCAAGGAGATTATGAACACTATTGGCTATACCTGTAAAGAGATGGTGTCATCCTTAACACAGACAACAAAATAATAAAGTCACAGAAACTTGGAGAATGTTGCCGGAAAGGATTTGGAGATATTTCTCAGAGATATAGACTATTTACTGGAAGAGAAAACTAAACCAATATTCCAACAGGTCTTGTCAGCAGTGCTCTATCTCTACGAAAGACGAGTTGCACATTCTGATATTAAACTGGAGAATAACCTTATTGACAATGCCTGAAATATCAAGTTTTGTGACTTCAAAGTGGCAGCTCAGCAAGAAGAATGGAAGATGTTAGAGGAGGTCTGTGGTACTTTGGCCTTTTTGGCTCCAGAGTTTTTGGCAGGAAAACCCTATGATGGACTGGCAGTCGACATGTGGAGCATGGGAATTCTCCTTTATGTACTGGTCACATGATATTTTCCATATGAAGAAACCACAGCTCATGGTTCGTACAGGCTCATCACCAACACAAAGTTAGCCAATCCCTCTCACCTGTGAAAACCCTGACATATGATCCATGCACTATAACTCTCAGGCCCCACAAGGTATAGGATAACAATAAGTGAGGTCCTGGAAAGAAGATGGCTGAGGTTCATTGAAGAGCATGTAGAACCTGCAAGTAAAGAAATCCTTCCCAGGATCATAGAGAGTATGAATGCTATTGGCTATACCTGTGAAGAGATCATGGCATCCCTAACATACGGGTAACCACATAATAAAGTACCAGCAACTTTCAATATTCTCAAACACAAATTGAGCTGTGTGCACAGTCATCATCACAAAGTGAAGTCCTGGTTAACCAGCAGCTCTGTTCATTCTCACCCTTCACTTCTCCCCTTGAAGAGGAAAGCCAGTGAAGTAGTCTTTCTGAAAAATCACAGGAACTGATAAGTTTCATTTACAGAAAAAATTTGTGGAAGGAAAACAAAAGAGATGCTGAAATATTATCATGGTCAAAAAATTCTACTATCTTGATCAGATGCCCTGATCAGATGAAATAATCCCACAAGGAACTGTCCTGATGGATAATGTCATCAACAGTCACACTTGGGACATTGCAGTCAACATGAATTCAGTGATCAGATTTGCAAGATATCTCTCCTCATGTGTCAGTCCTGGATGGAACACACTCCAGGTTTTTGAACATGGACTTCTACACAGAGCAATCATCAATGGGGCCAACATGCCCAATGACCAGTGCCAGTTTGGATCCACAACCCGTTGATTCAGGCCATCCAGGGCCTGAAAGTTGATAAGGAAGAGAATTCCCTGTGCACTCAGGACACAGTGCTTTTCTCCTGAACCTGTCCTAGGTGAGGCCTGGACCCTTATGAAAGCTACAAAGGCAGGAGGGACCTGCTGAAATTAAGAGACACATGGGCTTTGCCCCCCCAGATATTCTTCTTCTTTGTATTTTGACAATGTTATAGAATTATCTCACTGGAAATTAAAAATGTACCCTCTCAGAGTGCACCAGCATGGTCTGTCTCCCATACAGAAGCTGAGAACAAATTCTGTCACTCCTTACAAATCCATGATTGGTTGGTTATTTTGAAATCAAGGAGGCAATATTAATAATGCTAGATATTAGTACACAGCCTGCAGCTGTGCCTTTTCCTTAAACACTGGGTTAACTCTTCGTTGTGTACCCAACAGAAATGAGATATAAATGAATCTAGTAATATTGGAGCTCTCTAATAAACCAGACCTCAATATTTGGAGGGTATTTCCCAGTTTCTTGGTTATACTTCTTGTGATTTATGTTTGGTGTTTCCTAATCATATTTACATTGTCAATTTTCTCTAGATTTAATTCATGCTTGTCTGTTCCCTTTCTTTATTATTATTATCTAATATTCTGTTTTAAAAATTAAGTCTCTTATTTGGATTATTTTTTCCTTTATTAAAACTTATATAAGTATATATTATACAATTTTCATGCCTGCCTTATTGTACTTTGATCATATACTCCTACACTATTTCACTCCATTCAACATATCTTTGGAACTAATACTATGACTTTTGCAAAATTTCAGTTCGCTGCTTCCTCAATACAGAAAACATAAAATATGTCTGATTTGAGTTTGTGGTCCTGCTTTGGTTTATGTAAAAATATGTCTAGTTCTAGCAATGTTTATTGAGGAAATGAGTTCATACTGTATTTATGTGCTTATTTGCTTGGGGTCTCAGTAATACGGACACATGGATCAATTTGGAGACATTCCTTTCCTGTCTGTCTCTCTCTCTTTTTTTTTTTTTGGTTTTCACGAGACAGGGTTTCTCTGTATTGTTTTGGAGGCTATTGGTCCAGCCCGGCCTCGAACTCACAGACATCTGCCTGCCTCTGCCTCCCGAAGTGCTGGGATTAAAGGTGTGTGCAACCACCGCCCAGCTCCTGTCTCTTTTAAGATGGTTTTTTTTCTCTAATGTTGAAGTTTGTCTTAAGTTTGTATTTCTGCTACAAACCACCATGATAACCACAAATGAGCAGAAAGAAATGATTGCTTCAGCTTACACTTCCAAGACTGCTGTTTACTTCTAAAGAAAGCCAGGCAGGAATCAAACAGAGCAGGTTCATTGAGGAAGGAGCTTATGCAGATGTCATGGACTGGTACTGATTACTGGATTGATCAGCTTATTTTATTGTGGAACTAGGACCAAAAGTCCAAATATATAGAGCACCACTCACATTTCTTGGACTCTCCCCCATTGATTACTGATTGAGAAAAATATCCAACAGCTGTATATCATGGAGGCAGTAACTAAACTGAATTGCATTCATCTCTGATGATTCTAAATTGTGTTACGTTGGCAAACAAATGCCTCCAGTACAGTGTTCATTCTTCTCCAAAGTTTTGATTGATTCAGGGAAGCCAATGGGCCTGGACTCTACCTAGTTTAGAGGCATTTTCTTACCAGCCACACTTGTTGCTTTTGAGTCAAGTATAGAAGTAATTATTTCTGATTTCAACAATCACACATATCTAGGAATTCATTTCATATTTTCAAAATTCCTATGGTTTAATGGTTGAAACATCCCAGAAAAAGCCTCTGGTTGGTAATTTGGTTAGGACTTCATATTTGTATTACTACTATTCAATTAGTATCATGTGTGACTAGATCACTTTAGGCAAGGGTTATACATTTAATACTATCTTCACAATGATGTCATCATAAATTCTTTGTCCTTTCCATGTATATAACAGTGATTCCAGCTTTGGTCTTTAAAATGTTTACTCTTTTAGTGCTTTGAGGTTCGGTTCTTCTGAAAGACCTCGGCATCAAAGCGCCGGGCATGGAACCAAACCCACTGCCCAAGAACTGGGGCCAAACCACTGGATGCAAATGCAAGAGATGATTTATTGATTACACAAGGCACCTGCAGATGCTACTGCAACTCGGGTGCAGAGCATACTGGGCTTGCAGGGAACACAATATTTATAGAGTTTTAATGGTTACATAAGTATCAGCATAGCAACAGGCATTTCATTGGCTCATCTTTGGGTCAGCGATTGTTCCCACAGACTAGGTTTCCTGGTTTACCTCACAAAAGACCCTGGAATGCTTCAGCAATTATTATCTGAGTTCCATGACTGCTCTGGTGACCACAGACATCCTGTTTGACATCCTGTGTGTAGCACCACCTGGGTGAGGCACCTGGTCTGGGTTTTTCCATTAGGCAACAGCCTGGCCTTGTTTTTCTTTGCCCAGGGGGCCCTGGGTGGGGGTCTTTCACTCCCCCCTTGTTCTTGTGCATAGGTAGAATTTTATAACTATTATCCAGCCCTCTCTACTTAAGGTTTACTTACAGTTCTGTCTGTTTGAAGGCATGGTATTGTTGATTTAGGACTAAGGCTTAAATTGTTAATCTATCTTTTATAAATTGAACTAGTTTGTTTAGAATGCAGGGCCCAAAGGTTAACACAAGTATGAAAATAATTAGGGGGCCCATAAGAGTAGAGACTAGTGTAGCAAACCAGGGGATTTGTTAAACCAATCCTCATACCAGTATTGATGGAATTTAAATTTCTTCTGATGAACAGTCAGCCTCTGCTTGAGTTTATCTAGAGTTTCAGTTACTACCTCAGTCTTGTCTGCATAAAAACAACATTCCTCTTTGAGGGTAGCACATAAGCCTCCCTCTCTAAGATATAGGAGGTCTAGTCCTCTTCTATTCTGTAGGACCACTTCGGATAATGAAATCAAAGAATCCTTAAGGGCTCTAACATTTTTCTAAGGCCTGTAGAGGCTCATTCTTGGCTGCCTGGAGCTATGTATTCTGGTTGCTTTGAAGTAAGGCAGTGGTCCCGGTCCCTATACCAGCTGCTATCCCCCCAATTCCCAGGAGAAGAGCTAATGTTACTGAAAGAGGTTCCCTTTTAAATAAATAATGATTCTCAAAGTATCCTAGCACAGTCTCTGAGGAGTGGTAGGTAATGTGGGGCAATAGCTGGACAAGTACACAATAATCAGCTGTTAAGAACCAACACTGAGACACAAGGATTCAGTCCTGTATTGTAGGCCCTATAAGTCCCATCAGGGCCAGTTGGGTATGAGTTGCTGGGAGTTACTGAGACTGTACGGTTACACAGTTTTTGAAACGATGTGGGAACATTTCCAAGACATAATCCTTGTCCAGTCATATGGAGCAGAGTCAGATTAAGATTAGGTGTTTCGCTGCATCGGGAAGGGGGAGATGTGTAGCTGATAAGGTCAGAGTCCATTGCCAAGCCCTCATAATAAGGGGGAGCTGCTGTTAAACAGAGACAACAACAATCCTCAGCCTTATCAGGATGGGTTTGTTTAGGACTTGGTAGGCTCTTCTGATCAATTTTAACAGTCTACCAGTAGAGCCAAACTTTGGTCTAGGCGGTAGAATGGCATTACTATGCCCGGTAGCATGTTTAGGAGGGGTGGTGACAGATGGCAAGGGGTTAGGCTTGGGTCTAGAGAGGCTCTAGAACAGCATACACTGTTGGTCAAGTAGCACAGATTTTGGCCCAATAGAGGCAACAGATGTGGGGGTAGTCAGAAGTACAGGATAGGGTCCCTTCCAGCGAGGTTCTGGGTTCTAGATCTGGTGTCTCTGGACCCAGATGGTGTCACCAATCTTAAAGGGATGAGGTATGGAGAGTGATTCTATCCCTTTCTGGTAGGCCACTGCTATTGGCTTCCAGACCTCCTGTTGCACCAACTGAAGGGCCTGCAGATGGGCCTGCATGGAAGGGGAAGTGGCAAAATCAGAAATATCAGTATTAAAGAAGGTGATTGCAGGAGGTGGGGCCCCATATAAAATTTTAAATGGGGTCAGACCATGTGGGCCAGGTATGTTTCTGGCCTGGTATAAGGCTAGAGGCAGGAATTGTTTAGAGTCAGTTTCAAGTGAGAATTTGGTTAAGTCCTCCTTAATTGTTCTATTCATCCTTTCTACCTGACCTGAACTTTGGGGTCTGTAAGTACAATGTAATTTCCAACTAATCCTCAAGAGCTTGGCCACCAATTGACTCACCTGGGAGACAAAGGCAGGCCTGTTATCCGACCCTAATACCTGTGGCATACCGTATCTGGGGAAGATTTCTTCCAGAAGCTTCTTGGTGACCATTTTCACAGTTTCGTGTTTGGTGGGGAAGGCCTCCACCCATCCGGAGAAAGTATCTCTGTAACCATACATCCCAGGCTTGATTTCTGTAAAATCACCTGCCAATGATTCCCAGGGCAATGACCTTGGAGGTGCTTTCCTTGACCAATTTTGGTGTTCCCTGAATTGATCTGCACACAGAACTTGCAATTTTTAGTTACTTGTTGCAGCAGCATGTCTTTCTGTGGCAGGTGCATGCTCATGGTTCCCCACTTTAATAGGGTTTTCATCTTTTGCTTGCTCAAGTGGGTTAACTTATGGAGGCATTCAATTAACTCCATAGCACAGTCTTTCCTTGGTGGGTCCAGCAATTGAGGACTGAGTCATAGTCAGCTCCTAATCTCTGGACAAGCTCCAGGTCCTTGTCTATATCAGGGACTGATTTGCCAGTTTGCACAGCGACAGTTAACAATTGCAGCCCCAGCCCAGCCTTCTTGGCCACCGTGTCAGCTCGGCAATTTCCCATGGCCTCAGGCCTGTAACATTTTTGATGCCCTGGACAGTGTATTATGCTTAATTTCTTTGGGAGAAACAATGCTTTTAAAAGGGCTAAAAAGTTCATTTTTATTCTTGATATCTTTGCCTTTTGAAGTTAAAAGTCCTCTCCTCTTGTATATCTCCCTATGTATGTGGGCTGTAGCAAAGGCATACTGGCTATCGGTATAAACATTGAGTTTCTTAGCTGCTGCCATCTGGAGTGCTTGGGTTAAGGTGATCAATTTTGCACATTGAGCGGAGGTGCCTGCTGGAAGTACACTGGCCCAGATTACCTGGGTGGCATTCACTAATGCAGCTCCAGCCCACCACTCTCCATTCAGTAGATAGCTATTGCCATCTATATACCAGGTTAAGGGTGATGAATGGCCCAAACTGAATGGGTTTGTCCAGCATTGGACAGCCAGCAGTCAGGAGTCTGGTGGACCAGAGACTCAATGGCGTGAGGTGCCAAGATAGTTAATGGCTGTCCCAAGGTTAATTTAGAGGCATCTTTGGCGAGAACAGCAATAGCAGCTACCATCCTCAGGCATGGAGGCCACCCTGATGCAACTGGGTCCAGATTTTTTGATAAGTATGCAATAGGGCGCCTCCAGGGTCTGAGTCTATTCAATAGGCGCACTGGTCACAATCCACCCGGGGCCTCTTTATTTCTCCCTTCCTTTCCTGTCTCCCTTTTATTGAAAACCTTCTCTGCCTCTTTCAATAAATCAGGCAAGGTATAGATGCTCCAGAAAGGGAGTGGGAGTCTTCTCCATTCCCTGACTAACTTGTCTTACCTGAGCCAAATTGGTAACTGGTGGTAAAGACGTAGGTGTCCACTACCTTCAGCCGTGTTGAAGTCCCACTGGGGGTGGGTTAAGGGTGTTGATTTCGTTGGGGAGTTGAGTGGGTCGCCGGTCATCACCTGGGACGTTTTTCCTGGCTTCCAGTTACACTTTGCTTTTCTTAGGAGTGCCTGTAAAAGCTGCTGACAATCATCCCATGTGGGCCGGTGGGTTATAATCAGGTTCGTGAGAACCACCGGATCCTTGGAAGAAGAGGGATTGTGAGATTTCCAATTATATACGTCAGAGGTGGAAAAAGCCAATATTGGTATTGGTTACTCGGGCCGCCCGTTTGGCTCAAGGGGAAAGCTCTAGAGGTTGCCCCTGACTGAGTGAGTTCCCTTTTCCCTCTCAGCCTCCCAGCTACTGGAGAGTCTGATTCCTCCTCGCCCAGTGTGTGGGTGGTGCAGCTTGGGCGGGAAGTGGCAGAGCTGGCTGATAAGGTGATGTTTCCTCAGTAAGCAAGTCTATGAGAACCGCATCATCTGGGGGTAGTACAGGTTTAGACTTAACTCAAAATACAAAGTCAAGCAGATGAACAAAACAAGAAACACAATTCACGACCAGACACGCTGCCCACTTTCGGCAGAGAACTGAAAGTAAATACTCAGATGGGCCAACAGGAGTAGTGGTCCCATAGATGTAATGAGCTCCAAAGAATTGAGCTCCCCAGGTCCCTGGCATGTCTGCCAGGGTGTCAGGAGAGAAGTCTAGGCTCGTCAGCCACTTCTCAAGCCGCCCTAGTTACTGAATGACTACTTAGCCAACCTTCAGAAAGCTGCACAGAGATCGATCAACATACATATACATAACAAAGAACAAAGCAGACTGTGAGCTAGCTAGCTTACCTCCGGGTGGCACTGGCAGTTCTGGGGCAGAAATGTCAGTGGGACATCCAAATGAAAGACCTCGGCATCAAAGCGCTGGGCACTGACCAGAAACCTCTGCGAAAGAACTGGGGCCAGACTACTAGATGCAAATGCAAGGTGTGATTTATTGAGTACACAGGCACCTGTGGATGCTACTGAAACATGGGTGCAGAGCATAATGGGCCTGCAGAGAGCATGATATTTACAGAGTTTTAATGGTTACATAAGTATCAGCATAGCTATAGACATTTCATTGGCTCATCTTGGGGGCAGAGGTAGTTCCCACGGACTAGGTTTTCAGGTATTACCTCATGAAAGACCCCAGCACACTTCAGCAATTATTATCCAGGTCCCATGACTGCTCTGGTGACCACAGACATCCTGTTTGATATCTGTTTGAAGCACCAGCTGGGCGAGGCACCTGGTCTGGGTTTTTCCAATAGGCAGTGGCCTGGCCTTGTTTTTCGTTTCCTAGGGGGCCCTGGGTAGGGGTCTTTCACTTCTAGTATTTGGATGTTATTGAAGTGCATCATTAGGTTCTTTGGGTTTTCTGAATTACATGATAGAAAATTCATAGTAGTAAACCCCCATCCTAAAATTGCTTTAATTTTTTTCTTGCGATGTTTTCCCCAAGAGTACCAAGGAGATAAATTGCATGAAATTGAGTTGAACATCATGTCCTGCCCCTCGGACCCTGACATCACTGAAAAGGATATCAGAATCTCAAAATCTCTAGGCTTTGGTTCATTTGGGGAAGTGAAGCTTGCCTGCCACCTTCTCTCAAATATTAAGGTTGCTAAAAAGGTGCATATGAAAAGTCACAATGCTGTATCTGACATCAACTCTGAAGTTCTTTGCAACAAAGAAGCATGGACCTATTTTTTCATGCCATTAACACACTGAAGAAAACTTTTGTGGTCTTGGAGTATGTTGTAGGAGATCATTGGAGTTGTTCTTTGCCGGGTCCTCCGGGAAGATAGAGCAGGTGATGGGCCAGTCCAGCTGGTGCCTTCAGGGGGCTGAGCAGGATGATGAGTGTCAATGACTTAGACCCTCCCCCATTAGTTACCAGGTAGAAAATACATACACTGAGTTGGGAGTCTGTCATAGCAGAATCTCAATTTATTCCAACAGGCAGGAATTTATAAAGGGCTGAGATAGGGGTTGGGAAACATAACATATGGTAAGGTGAAATAGGGAGTAAGGACCAATAGTATTCCATTAAGGAGGCAAGTAGCTAAGCAGGGGCAACCTTACATCAGGTCTGGCTGAGTCACCCCCAAGTAGGGGTTAAAGGTCAGAAACAGGTGACTAAACTTTAGCCAGGCTCAGGAGGTTACCCTGGGTCTCACATCCAAGCCCTAAACTTAAATTAGGCTCAGGTGCTTACACTGGGCCTCACATCCATGCCTTTCTGAATCCCAAATTCTCCCCTTCTGTTTTTTTAAGAACAGCAGAAATCATGGCCTCTGTCTTAAGTGGCCTGCCATTGGGAACTTTACCTGTCACTGAGTACCATATATGCAGCTCATTGAAAGACATGACTTGTCTTAGGACATCCCACTCTGAGAAGTTGCCTGTCACTGTTCAGGTGGAGGACAGCAAACCTATGATAATGAACTTTGGCCTGATGAAGTTTTACTGCCTCTACCTGTTGGTGAATAAATTGCATGAACTTATTAATCATGCAGTGCCAGATATTGAGGATAAGAAGGAGAGACCCGAGCAGGAGGAGGAGATAGGGTAAGAAACCATTTAAACCAGTCCACAGTGAGATGCCCTGTTGGTCCTGCCCTCTCCACTCCACGTCCTCCTGAAGGAGCTGTTTGATGTTATCCTCAATGATTCCTGATCTATAGGCATAAAAAGAGCACGTTTCCTGTAAAAACAAGCATATGCCTCCATTTTGGGCTATTAATAAGTCTAATCCCTTTCAGTTCAGTAAGACTATGTTAGCCAGGGAATCAAGATGCTTTTGGAGATCCAGAATAGTACTAGACATGGCCTTTATATCACTAACCAATTGGGCTGAGAGCCGTCTGTGGAGTTCAAATGCTGTGCCTAGCGCTGTAGCCCCAGGGGCCATACCTGCGGATATTGCCAGCGCAGCAATTAAAGCATTCATTTATATGGCTCTCTTGTGTCTCCCACAAATATAATCAAAAGAGTGCACAGGAAGAGCCTCATTCCTGGGAATAATATCCTCATCAGGAATCAAGATGGCTGAAGCACAAAGGCCTGTCCACTTGGTGGGCAGGAAGTCATATGCCAACCCACCTCCACAGACAAAGACCATTCCAGAAGGTGGGCAGCATTGAGCATTATATTTGGTTGTATTTGAATTACAGAAAGAAGGATCAATGTGGCCCACATCTATACTGGATTTATCAGGAGTAAGCGGGGCTAAATGCAAGCCCCAAAAAGATATATTGGGAGGAGCTAGACATGGATGGAAAATGTGGCCAAACTATTTTTTACATTAGCAGGGGCTCCTGTGAATGTATCATTAGAGACAACTGCCAGAGGCCAGGAGGTTCAGATTGGAGGCAAAGCCAGCAATCCTCCACTAGGTATGGTGTCCTTTGATTTAGTTATGCAAAGACCATTTGTAGAAGGGACTCAGTATGGGAGTCGAGGGCTAGCTCATCCCAGATTTCAGGCAGAGCAACAGGGTGATAGTTGAGCTCTAGGTACTGTGCCAAAACAAGTTGTTCTATCTTTTTATGAACTTCTTGTTCCCTAACCTGATCTTGAACTACCCTACCATCTGAATAACCAACAGGGGGAGCAACTTCCCAGCAAAGTTTCACCTCGTGCTCCAAACCAAGTGGCAGAGGAAAGCCCTCCATCTCCTACAATCCAACCACTCTCACCTCCAGTGAGCACTCTATTTCTGACCCCATTCCAGTAAGTCTTTGAGTGGAACTATTGGTTCACATTTGGGCGATGCCATAGCAGGCCAAATGCATAGTGTGAAAAAAAGCAGTGCAAGGACAGAGTACTGGCTTCCCATCAACCCAGGGGAAATATTGGGCTTCTTTATTCATATCCACTTATTGGAATTTGAAAAAAGGTATCATGATGTGTCAGTCATATTGACTCCTGTCTTGGTATGACAATCTCCCTGTTATATTGCCAATCCAATGGGAGATACCAAGAATAATCCATTCTGGCGATCACAGGGTTTCCCCATCAGGTGAACCAGGATAACTTTGGCATCATGTGGGTTTCCAAATCCTCCATTACTAGGCAGGATGAGCATGATCAATACCAGGAAGAGCAACATTAACAACATCATCCCTCATTCCTGGTGGGGGGACAGAGACACAATTCTCAGGGTTTGAGCACACCTTGGAGAAGTGATGGTCATTGCCCCTTGTTGGGGCAAATATTTTAGGACTCTCGCTGGTACCCAAATGGGTCTTTTTTCATCTTGAGGAAGACACATCTAAATCCTCTCTCTGCTGAGAGGAGGGGGTCTGGTCCTCTCAAGACCATCATCAATCAGTCCCTCCTTGTGATTAAAATAGAACTGTAGGTAACCAATGAGGACCAATGTTTTTGAAAAGGAGACAGGTATTTATCTTCTTTAAGAATTTTTAAAATATTAAGGGTGAATAATGCCCTTTATAATTGGTCATGTGGGGGTATAGATTCCCTCTTTTATTTTTGTAATTGAGATTTGAGAACTTGATTATATCTTTCAACAACTGCTTGACCCCAAGTATTATATGGGATGCCTGTAGTGTGTGATATGCTACAAGACTTAAGAAAGTCCATAAAGGCCCTGCTTACAAAGCATGGGCCATTATCTGTCTTAATATGATCAGGCAATCCAAAGGTGACAAAGCCTTGAAGTATATGGCTAAATAGCATGTTTATCTTTTTCCTCGGAATGTGCTGATGCCCAGCAGGCAGGGGAAAATGTATCAACCAAGAGAAAAACATACTTTGACTTTCCAAATAGAGAATAAGGAGTAACATCAATTTGCCAAAGATTATTAGGATGCAGCCCTCGAGGGTTGCTTCCACTGCTTTGGAGGAGGGGTTTTCTGAAGGAAAGGCTGGCAGGACTTACAAGTTCAGACAATATTTTTAAGGTCCTTGACTGGCACATGTGGATGGATATTTGTGATTAAGACCCCTCCAATTAATATGAGTCAGTAGGTGGAAGCATGTAGCTTCTGTAAAAGTATTACATTCAGGCATAGAAGCCAATTTATCATCAAAATTATTTCCTTCAGAATGAAATCCTGGTAAATTTTGATGACTCCTGAGATTTTGAAGAAAAACGAGGTTAATTTTTTGTTTGAGTAGGAGTTGGGCTTGAATCATTAGAGGAGATAAAGGATTGGAGTCCAGCTTAATATGGGCCTCAACTAGGTTGGGTAACAAATGAACAACATAAAGGCTGTCATAGAATAAGTTAAACAACTCTTGAATAGTGTCTAATGCGAGAACAACAGCAAACAGTTCCTTAAATTGTGCTGACCCTTCAACTTCATGGAAGACTGACTTTATGGGCACTGGCTCTTTACCATGTTCTAAAGAAGGTTAAATGACTAAAAAAGACCCCAGGCACCCCCCATGAGTAAACATGGTAAGAAAGCCAGGGTTGGTTGGAGGTAAAACAAAAAAGTGTGGGCTGCCTCCATTGTAACCTAGAGAAGGAGCTCATCCAATTGTAAGGACCATAGCAGCAATGAACTTTACCCATAAACTTCTCAAGAGCCATAGAAATCCTGTTGTTGTTTCTCTGAAGCCAGGTGAAATCTGTTGTCTTAAAGGGAGTTACAATAAGATGAGGTTCTGTGCCAAACAACCAGACAGAGGTGTCCCTGCCCTTAACAATGCAATAAACAATCTGGTTGGTTATTGAATAGACTCTGGGGGTACCACCAATGGAGAGGTGAATCCAATGTATGGGCTCACCCTCTTGTGCTAATAAGGTGGTACATAATGTTTCCCCAAGAAAAATGTAGGGGATAAGAGGTAAAAGAGGATCATATCTCCTTAAGTTTGCTGTTTCTATGGACTGTTGAACTTTACTTAAAATCTGGAAATGATCAGCAGATATAATTATCTGTGAGAAGACATCATGTCCTATAGGAGGTCAGACAAAGAAATCAATTCTTCAGTAGTTATGGAAATCCAGGACCTCAGGTAATTAATTTCCCCCAATGTCTTTTGAAGCTGGGGCAGGTTATAAGAATCCTGAATGTGACATTGGGGTTTAACAGGAGAGACAGTATCAATAATTAATATGGAACCCAAAATCTTAAAAGGAGGACTAGTCTGAAACTTTTCAGTAGCCACCTTAAAATCATTGGCCTCTAATATGGCCAGATATTTGGCAGTAAGTTCTTGGAGGTCAGATGGATTGGGACAACCCAAAATCATATCATCCATATAAATGTAGAATAATATATTAGAATGACCAATCAAAGAAGAAAAAATATGTAACATATAATACTGACAAATAGGAGGGCTATTGGCCATGCCCTGGGATAGTATGTTGCATTCAAATCTTACATCTGACAGCTAAAAATTTGTTGAAGGTATGGAAAAGGCAAATTTTCCTACATCATCTGGATGTAATGGAATAGAGAAAGAAAACAATCCTTAATATCAATAATAGTTAAATAATGGTGTTGGGAATGGCTGGAATCCAGGGGAGTCCCCTTTGGGGAGTTCCAAATGGTATCATCCTCTCATTTTTTTTTATTAATATTTTTTTTATTTTCCATTTTAAATTTAGATAAGAAACAAGGTTGCTTCACATTCAGTACGAGGTCCCTCTCCCTTTCCCTCCCCTCCTCCCGTGCCCTCCCCCCATCCCCCCCGGTATCCCCTCATTCCCCCAGGGAGGGTGAGGCCCTCCATGGGGGTGTCCATAGTCTGTCATTTCATATAGGGCAGGGCCTAGACCCTTCCCCAAGAGTTCAGGGTGAGAGTGCACCTCACATTGTTCTATGGGAGTCCAGAGACCGTGTGTATACTTGGGATGGGTACTGATCTGCTGTCCAAGGCTCAATAGATTACCTAGGCCTCCTCACTGACACCCAGATTCAGGGGGTCTTGATCAGTCCCATGCTGGATTCCCAGGCTGATGCCTGGGATTCAAGAGTTAACCTTTGTCTGGTCAGCTGTTTCTGGGGGTTCAACCAGCCCAGTCTTAATCCCTTTGATCATCAGTCCTCCCTCTCTGATACTGGCTTTCTTGAGTTCAGCTCAGTACTTAACCAGCCAGTAAATGAAGTTTCTGTTTCCCAGACTCTCTGGCAATAGGATTGTAGGCTGGCACTCCCCAGATCTATGTCTAAAATCCATATATGAGAGAGTACATGCCATGTTTCTCTTTTTGTGACTGGGTTACCTCACTCAGGATGGTTTCTTCTAGTGTCATCCATTTGCCTGCGAATCTCATGATTCCATTATTTTTTTCTGCTGAATAGTACTCCATTGTGTAGATGTACCACATTTTCTCTATCCATTCTTCGGGTGAGGGACATCTAGGTTGCTTCCAAGTTCTGGCTATTACAAATAAAGCTGCTATGAACATAGTGGAACAGACATCTTTGTTATATGAATGGGCATCTTTTGGATATATGCCTAAGAGTGCAGTTGCTGGGTCTTGTGGTAGGTTTATTCCCATTTTTCTGAGGAATCTCCATACTGCTTTCCAAAGTGGCTGAACCAGTTGGCACTCCCACCAGCAATGGAGGAGTGTCCCCCTTTCACCACATCCTCTCCAGCATAAATTGTCATTGGTGTTTTTGATTTTAGCCATTCTGACAGGAGTGAGATGGTATCTCAGAGTTGCTTTGATTTGCATTTCCCGGATGGCTAAGGATGTTGAGCACTTTCTCAAGTGCCTCTCAGCCATTTTAGACTCCTCTATTGAAAACTCTCTATTTAGTTCTGCAGCCCACTTCTTAATTGGGTCCTTTGCTGTTTTGGAGACTTGCTTCTTGAGTTCTTTGTAAATTTTGGAGATCAACCCTCTGTCAGATGTGGGATTAGTGAATATTTTTTCCCATTCTGTGGGCTGCCTTTTTGTCTTGCTGACTGTGTCCTTTGCCTTACAGAAGCTTCTCAGTTTCAGTAGGTCCCATTTATTAATTGTTGAGCTCACTGTCTGTGCTACTGGTGTTATGTTCAGGAAGCTGTCTCCTGTACCAATTCTTTCAAGGGTACCACCCACTTTCTCTTCTAAGAGGTTCAGTGTGGCTGGATTTATGTTGAGGTCTTTGATCCATTTGGACTTAAGTTTTGTGCATGGCGATAAACATGGATCGATCCGCATTTTTCTACATGCCAGTCTCCAATTATGCCAGCACCATTTGTTGAAGATGCTTTCTTTATTCCATTGTATATTTTTAGCTTCTTTGTCGAAGATCAGATGTTCGTACGTGTGTGGGTTAATACCCGGATTTTCAATTCGATTCCATTGGTCTGCCTGTCTATTTTTGTGCCAATACCAAGCTGTTTTCAGGACTATAGCTCTATAATAGAGCTTGAGGTCAGGGATATTGATGCCTCCGGACGTTGCCTTGTTGAACAGGGTTGTTTTGGCTATCCTGGGTCTTTTGTTTTTCCATACAAAATTGATTATTGTTCTTTCAAGGTCTGTGAAGAATTGTGCTGGGATTTTAATGGGGATAGCATTGAATCTGTAGATTGCTTTTGGCAGGATTGCCATTTTTACTACATTGATCCTACCTATCCAAGAGCATGGGAGATCTTTCCATTTTCTGAGGGCTTCTTTAATTTCTTTCTTTAAAGATTCAAAGTTCTTACGATACAGGTCTTTCACTTGTTTGGTTAGCGTTACCCCAAGGTATTTTATGTTGTTTGTGGCAATTGTAAAGGGTGATGTTTCTCTGATTTCTCTTTCAGCCCTTTTATCATCTGTATATAGTAGGGCTACTGACTTTCTTGAGTTGATCTTGTAACCTGCCACTTTGCTGAAGGTGTTAATCAGCTGTAAGAGTTCCCTGGTAGAGTTCTTTGGGTCACTGATATAAACTATCATATCGTCTGCAAACAGTGAAAGTTTGACTTCTTCCTTCCCAATTTGTATCCCCTTGATCCCCCTTTGTTGTCGTATGGCTATAGCTAGAACTTCAAGTACCATGTTGAAAAGGTATGGAGAGAGTGGACAGCCTTGTTTTGTTCCTGATTTTAGAGGAATTGCGTTGAGTTTCTGTCCATTTAGTTTGATGTTGGCTGTTGGTTTACTGTATATGGCTTTTATTATGTTTAAGTATGTCCCTGTTATCCCAGATCTCTCCAAGACCTTTATCATGAAGGGATGTTGGATTTTGTCAAAGGCTTTTTCAGCATCTAGTGAGATGATCATGTGATTTTTGTTTTTCAGCTTGTTTATATGGTGGATTACGTTGATGGATTTTCGTATGTTGAACCATCCCTGCATCCCTGGGATGAAACCTACTTGATCGTGGTGAATGATTGTTTTGATGTGTTCTTGGATCCGATTTGCCAGTATTTTATTGAGTATTTTTGCATCAATGTTCATGAGGGATATTGGTCTGAAGTTCTCTTTCTTGGTTGTATCTTTGTGTGGCTTGGGGATCAAGGTTATTGAAGCCTCATAGAAAGAGTTTGGCAAAGACCCTTCTGCTTCTATTGTGTGGAACACTTTGAGAAGAATTGGTATAAGCTGTTCTTTGAATTTGTGGTAGAATTCTGCACTGAGGCCATCTGGACCTGGACTTTTTTTGGTTGGGAGACTTTTGATGACAGCTTCTATTTCCATAGGGGTTATAGGTCTATTTAAATTGCTTATCTGTTCTTGATTTAGTTTTGGCAAATGATAGCTGTCCAGGAAGTCATCCATTTCCTTTAAATTTTCGAATTTTGTGGAGTACAGGTTTTCAAAGTATGACCTAATGATTCTCTGGATTTCCTCAGAGTCTGTTGTTATGTCCCCCTTTTCATTTCTGATTTTGTTAATTTGCGTGTTCACTCTCTGCTGTTTGGTAAGTTTGGACAAAGGTTTGTCTATCTTGTTGATTTTCTCAAAGAACCAACTCTTCGTTGCATTGATTCTTTGTATTGTTTTCCTGGTTTCTACTTTGTTGATTTCAGCCCTCAATTTGATTATTTCCTGGCGTCTACTCCTCCTGGGGGAGTTTGCTTCTTTGTGTTCTAGAGCTTTTAGCTGTGATGTTAATTCTCTGGTATAACTGTTTTCCTGTTTCTTCATGTGAGCACTTAGTGCTATGAACTTCCCCGTAGCACTGCTTTCAAAGTGTCCCATAGGTTTGGGTATGTTGTGTCTTCATTCTCATTGAGTTCGAGGAAGTCTTTAATTTCTTTTTTTATTTCCTCTTTGACCCAGGGATGGTGCAGTTGAGCATTATTCAATTTCCATGAGTTTGTAGGTTTTCTGCACTTTGTGTTGTTGTTGAATTCTAATTTTAAGGCATGGTGGTCTGATAAGATGCATGGAGTTATTCCAATTTTTTTGTAGCTGCTGAGGTTTGATATGTTGCCAAGTATGTGGTCGATTTTTGAGAAGGTTCCATGTGGTGGTGAGAAGAAGGTATATTCTTTTTTATGTGGATGAAATGTTCTATAGATATCTGTTAATCCCAGTTGGGTCATTACTTCTATTAGACCCTTTGCTTCTTTGTTGAGTTCCTGTCTGGTATTCTTGTCTAGTGGTGAGAGTGGTGTGTTGAAATCTCCCACTATAACTGTGTGGGGCTTTAGATGAGATTTAAGTTCTAATAATGTTTCTTTAACGAATGTGGATGCCTTTGTATTGGGGGCATAGATGTTCAGGATAGACACTTCGTCTTGGTGGGTTTCACCTGTGATGAGTATGTAATGACCTCCTTCATCTCTTTTGATTGATTTTATTTTAAAGTCTAGTTTGTTAGATATTAGGATTGCTACCCCTGCTTGTTTCTTGGGTCCATTTGATTGAAAAATTTTTTCCCAACCTTTAACTCTCAAGTAATGTCTGTCTTTGAGGGTGAGGTGTGTTTCTTGTATGCAGCAGAAGGAAGGGTTCTGTCTTCGAATCCATTCTGCTAGTCTGTGTCTTTTTATGGGTGAGTTAAGGCCATTAATATTGAGGGATATTAATGACCATTGATTGCTCATCCTTCTTCGATTTGCGATGGTTGTTGTTGGTGGAATTATGGGTGGAATTTCGCCCCTTTGTTCTTTTGGCTGTTGGTAGAGAGGGATTCTCTAATGCTTATGTTTTTCTGGTTGTAGTTAGCTTCCTTGGGTTGGAGTTTTCCTTCCAAAATTTTCTGTAGGGCTGGGTTAGTGGACACATATTGGTTGAATCTAGTTTTGTCATGGAATATCTTGTTTTCTCCGTCTATAGTGATTGAGAGCTTTGCCGGGTATAGTAGTCTGGGCTGGCATCCATGGTCTCTTAGTGTAGGTAGAATATCTATCCAGGACCTTCTGGCTTTCAGAGTTTCCATGGAGAAATCAGGTGTAATTCTGATAGGTCTGCCTTTATATGTTACTTGACCTTTTTCCTTAGCTGCTCTTAATATTCTTTCTTTATTCTGTATGTTTGGGGTCTTGATTATTATGTGGCGAGGGGATTTTTTTTGTGGTCCACTCTATTTGGTGTTCTGTAGGCTTCTTGTACCTTCATTGGCATGTCTTTCTTAAGGTTGGGAAAGTTTTCTTCTATGATTTTGTTGAATATGCCTTCTGCCCCTTTGAGGTGGATTTCTTCTCCTTCTTCTATACCTATTATTCTTAGGTTTGGTCTTTTCATGGTGTCCCATAATTCCTGGATGTTTTGTGTTAAGGATTTGTTGGATTTAAGGTTTTCTTTGGTTGATAAATCCATTTCTCCTAATGTATCTTCAACACTTGAGATTCTCTCTTCCATCTCTTCTATTCTGTTGGTAATGCTTGTATTGGTAGTGCCTGACTGTTTGTCCAGCTTTTCTATTTTCTGCCTTTCTTCAGATTGTGTTTTTTTTAGTGTCTCTATTTCAGTTTTCAACCCTTGCAGCATTTGCATTGCTTCTTGCAATTTTCTGTTTATCTGTTCGTCCGTTTGTTGCCTTTTATGAATTTTTTGGTTTGTTCTTTCTTCCATTTCTTGCATTTTTTGGTTTGCTTTTTGTTCCATTTCTTGGATTTTGTGCTTTGTTTCTTCTTCCCTTTCCTGCCTTTTTTGGTTTGTTTCTTCCTCCATTTTTTTCATTTTTTGCTTTGTTTTTTCTACCATTTCTTGCATTTTTTGCTTTGTTGCTTCTTCCATTTCCTGCCTTATTTGGTATGTTTCTTCTTCTAATTCTTGCATTTTTTGCTTTGCTTTTTCTTCCATTTCTTGCATTTTTTGCTTCATTTCTTCTTCCATTTCGTGCCGTTTTTGGTTTGTTTTTTCTTCCAATTCTTGCATTTTTTGGTTTGTTTTTTCTTCCATTTCTTGCATTTTTTGGTTTGTTTTTTCTTCCATTTCTTTGAGGGATTTTCCAATATCCTCTTTTAGGGCCTCTATCATTTTCATGAAAGTGCTTTTAAGATCGTTCTCTTCTGCTTCCTTCGCGTTTGAATATTGGGGTCTTGCTGGTGTGGAGTCTCTAGAATCTGGCGGTGTCATATTTGTTTTTCTGTTGCTGACTGTGTTTTTGTATTGTCTCTTTCCCATCTCTTCTTTTAGTGGGTGCAGAAAGAGCCCCTTCCTGGTCTGGGGACCAGAGTTCCCTTTGGTGGGTGCTAGTAAGTCCAGTAATCTGGTGGTTCTTCTATGCCTTGTCCAAATGCTGGTCCGTGGGTAGAGAAGAAGAACAGGAATCTGGGGCGCTTAGCCTCCTACCTGGTCCCCTGGACCCTATGCTGGGTCCTGTTGTACCTGATCCGGAACAGCTACTCCCCTGGTCTCCCTGGTTCCTGTAGTTTCCTGGTCTCTTTGGTGGGAGAGAAGATCTGGAGTCTGGGGTGCTTGGCTCCCGCCGGGATTGGGAGCTCTGTGCAGTTCCCAGGCGATCTGCAGGCTCTGGAACTCAGGCTGGGAAGCTGGCCTGTTTACCTGATGATGCCAGAGGGACAGCTACTTCCCTGTACTCCCAGCCTCCTCTCCTTTCCTGGAATCGTTGGTGGGAGAGAAGATCTGGAGTCTGGGGTGCTTTGCTCCCGCCGGTATTGGGAGCTCTGTGCAGTTCCCAGGCGATCTGCAGGGTCTGGAACACAGGCCAGGAAGCTGGCCTGTTTACCTGATGCTCCCGCCGGGATTGGGAGCTCTGTGCAGTTCCCAGGCGATCTGCAGGCTCTGGAACACAGGCCGGGAAGCTGGCCTGTTTACCTGATGCTCCCGCCGGGATTGGGAGCTCTGTGCAGTTCCCAGGTGATCTGCAGGCTCTGGAACACAGGCCGGGAAGCTGGCCTGTTTACCTGATGCTCCCGCCGGGATTGGGAGCTCTGTGCAGTTCCCAGGCGATCTGCAGGCTCTGGAACTCAGGCCGGGAAGCTGGCCTGTTTACCTGATGATGCCAGAGGGACAGCTACTTCCCTGTACTCCCAGCCTCCTCTCCTTTCCTGGAATCGTTGGTGGGAGAGAAGATCTGGAGTCTGGGGTGCTTTGCTCCCGCCGGGATTGGGAGCTCTGTGCAGTTCCCAGGCGATCTGCAGGGTCTGGAACACAGGCCGGGAAGCTGGCCTGTTTACCTGATGCTCCCGCCGGGATTGGGAGCTCTGTGCAGTTCCCAGGCGATCTGCAGGCTCTGGAACACAGGCCGGGAAGCTGGCCTGTTTACCTGATGCTCCCGCCGGGATTGGGAGCTCTGTGCAGTTCCCAGGCGATCTGCAGGCTCTGGAACACAGGCCGGGAAGCTGGCCTGTTTACCTGATGCTCCCGCCGGGATTGGGAGCTCTGTGCAGTTCCCAGGCGATCTGCAGGCTCTGGAACACAGGCCGGGAAGCTGGCCTGTTTACCTGATGCTCCCGCCGGGATTGGGAGCTCTGTGCAGTTCCCAGGCGATCTGCAGGCTCTGGAACTCAGGCCGGGAAGCTGGCCTGTTTACCTGATGATGCCAGAGGGACAGCTACTTCCCTGTACTCCCAGCCTCCTCTCCTTTCCTGGAATCGTTGGTGGGAGAGAAGATCTGGAGTCTGGGGTGCTTTGCTCCCGCCGGGATTGGGAGCTCTGTGCAGTTCCCAGGCGATCTGCAGGCTCTGGAACACAGGCCAGGAAGCTGGCCTGTTTACCTGATGCTCCCGCCGGGATTGGGAGCTCTGTGCAGTTCCCAGGTGATCTGCAGGCTCTGGAACACAGGCCGGGAAGCTGGCCTGTTTACCTGATGCTCCTGCCGGGATTGGGAGCTCTGTGCAGTTCCCAGGCGATCTGCAGGCTCTGGAACACAGGCCGGGAAGCTGGCCTGTTTACCTGATGCTCCCGCCGGGATTGGGAGCTCTGTGCAGTTCCCAGGCGATCTGCAGGCTCTGGAACACAGGCCGGGAAGCTGGCCTGTTTACCTGATGCTCCCGCCGGGATTGGGAGCTCTGTGCAGTTCCCAGGCGATCTGCAGGCTCTGGAACTCAGGCCGGGAAGCTGGCCTGTTTACCTGATGATGCCAGAGGGACAGCTACTTCCCTGTACTCCCAGCCTCCTCTCCTTTCCTGGAATCGTTGGTGGGAGAGAAGATCTGGAGTCTGGGGTGCTTTGCTCCCGCCGGGATTGGGAGCTCTGTGCAGTTCCCAGGCGATCTGCAGGGTCTGGAACACAGGCCGGGAAGCTGGCCTGTTTACCTGATGCTCCCGCCGGGATTGGGAGCTCTGTGCAGTTCCCAGGCGATCTGCAGGCTCTGGAACACAGGCCGGGAAGCTGGCCTGTTTACCTGATGCTCCTGCCGGGATTGGGAGCTCTGTGCAGTTCCCAGGCGATCTGCAGGCTCTGGAACACAGGCCGGGAAGCTGGCCTGTTTACCTGATGCTCCCGCCGGGATTGGGAGCTCTGTGCAGTTCCCAGGCGATCTGCAGGTTCTGGAACACAGGCCGGGAAGCTGGCCTGTTTACCTGATGCTCCCGCCGGGATTGGGAGCTCTGTGCAGTTCCCAGGCGATCTGCAGGCTCTGGAACTCAGGCCGGGAAGCTGGCCTGTTTACCTGATGATGCCAGAGGGACAGCTACTCCTCTCATTTATTTTTCTCAAATCATGTAAAAGCCTCCAAGAGCCATTGGACTTTTTATAACAAAGACTGGGGAATTCCAAGGGCTTGTTGAAGGCTGCACATGCCCCAAGGCTATTTGTTGTTAAACCAATATATGAAGTTATTGTATTTTATGGGTAGATATAGGCCACTGCTCAACACAGACAGGATTTCCAGGCACCCATTGAATTTTGGAACCAGGGGGTGAACGGTGACCCTTAGGATTGGGTGTGAGTCCAGGAATGTTTTTGTCTGATTTTTTTCAAAATAGGGATCATCTCTATATTTACAGTGGCTGACATGCCCTTGTTTAAATTGTTGTTCGTACTCTTCTTGGTCCAGTATATCCTCACAAAAGCCCTTGTGATCACTGGTAATATAGGCCTCAGCTTCTCCAAGTATGTCCTGACCCAGGGAGTGGACCGTTAAGCCCATCACCACTAGAGGGCATACCTCCCAACAATTAACATCGGGATCAGTCCAGGGATGTTTCTCACAATGTTGACAGTCGGCCCACCACGTACGGTTAGCCCCAGTGTCTAGGAGAAAATTGAAGTTACTTTCACTGACCGTTAGGGTTATTTTTGGTCTTAAACCAGGAATTAAAGTACAGTCCAGTGTGTTCTGACTGTCTACTTCTCCTTGTTTAATGGGGCTAGGGATGGCCCCTGGAGGAGTTTAAAGGCTCACCTTGAAGGCTGAACTTGGATCTGCATTCTCTTGCCCAGTGAAACCCTTTCTTACATCAGGGACAAGGCATACAAGGCACATTAGAGGTTGTAGGGACTGTTAGTTAGGGTGTCTATTGTTCAACTGGGACATTACCTTTTAAAATGACCCTCTTTGCAGCATCCAAAACATATTTGTCCTTTCCCTCTGACACCTGTTGTAGGACATTAATTAGAGTGGTTATTTCCTCATGGTGGGTAACCTGTAGGGCAGATGACACTGGGAGGTTCCTCAGAGGAGTAATCTCTCCCTTTTCCACCTGAGCTCTCATAATTAGGGTTTCAACATATCCCGGGTATTTCCAATTAAAAAGGTTACTCTCTTGCAGCCAGGGAGCAATCTTGAGCAAACAGCCCCAGGCCTGGAGAGCCTAATTATCAGAAAGATGAAGGACTCTACTTTAAAGTAGGACCCGTAAAGATTCTAGGGTAGAGTTATATTTATACAAAGACTGCACCAGAATTTATGGGGTACATTCACCCGCAGACTGATAGGCCTGTCAGCATTCTTCACCCCCACTAGGAGGTTACAGATCAGTGACAGGTTGCCAAACTTTAGACATGCACAGGAGGTTACACTGAGTCTCTCATCCAATCCTGAAACTCAAGTCACGATCAGGAGCTTACACTGGGCAATGAATCTGAGATATGATTAGGTCCAACAGTTCCTAAGGTAAGTAAACTAACTAAAGGAGGAGGAAGCTAGACATACCAATATTCCAACAGATCATGTCTGCAGTGTACTTTCTCCAACAAAGACACATTGCACATGGTGATATTAAATGGAGAATATACTCATATTAGCTGGAAATATGAGGCTGTATGACTTTGGAATGGCAGTTAAGCTCAAAGAGGGGCAGAAGCTAAAGAATGTCTGTGACTCTTGCACTAAATGGCTCCAGAGATTTTGGCAGGGAACCATCTGTTGGGCTGGCTGTTGATATGTGGAGTTTGGGGATTTCCTATATGTACTTTTCACAGGAAAATTTCCATAAGCAGAAACCCCAATTCATGTTATGCACAGGCTCATCATCATCACAAAGTATTCTGTGCCCTGCCACCTGTCAAACCCCTGTTGCAAAATCATTGTGCAATTACTCACAATATGTCAGTTCCTGGAAAGATGATTGGGCCATATTGAAGAGAATGTAGAACCAATAAGTAAAGAAATACTACCCAGGGTCATAGACGCTACATGCACCATTAGCTATACCTATGGAGAGATTGTGTCATCCCTCAGAAAAAGACAAGCAAATAATAACATAACAACAACTTTCAATATTCTGAAACACAAATTGAGCTTTAGGGACTGTCATCAGCAAAATAGGGTGCCCTGGTTAAAAAGAAGCCCTGTAGCCCTGCTCTTCAACTCCTTATCCCCTTGAAGGAAGCAGCCAGTGAACCAACCTCTGCAAAAATTTTAGAAGGTAGGAAGGGTGATTTCAGGAGGATGGTGTGGAAGGAAGAGGAAAGTGATGCCAAAGGTATAAGATGCCCAACAAATACTGCTGCTTGGAGATGATGCCCTGTTCAAATGAAAGAGTTCTTGAAAGAAGTGTCCTGATGGCCAATACCAACAATAGTGCTAAAACATGAATTCTGTGGCGAGTCTACATGTTATTCTCCCCTCATGTGTGTCAGCTTATGATGGAACACCTACAAGCATACTGACCATGGAATTCCTGACAGAACAACCATCCTTGGGGACCAACATGCCCAAAGACAAGCTCCAGGTTGTACCCATAATCTCTGGATCCAGGCAATTCAAGGCCTAGAAATTGATAAGGAAGAAATTACTCATATGCTCAAAACACGGTGGTTTGTTCCTGTACCACTCCATGGTGAGTCCTGGACCCTTATGTAAGATTCAAAGAAAAGAGAGGACAGTGTAGTCAATAAGAGACCCTTTTGCTTTGGCCACCCAAATGTTCCCCTCCATTGTATTTTTTATGTTAGGGTTTAATAAGTAACTGTCCGCGAACGGGCGAACAGCACGCGGCAGCTGTGGACAGCAAGCGTGGGGGCACTGGGCGGCAGCGGCCGGCGGGGCAGCAGGGCTTTTGGGGAAGGGAAAATAGCTCCGCGTGGAGAGGCCAATTGCTCTATTCGGGGTCCAGCTGCCGGTACGCGCAGCGGCCGACTGGGGCGGGCGGCGGGGCTGCGGTGATGTAGCCGCTGCCAGCTGAAGCGAATTAGCACTCACCTCGGGATGCCGATTTCAGGCGGTTTCCCAGGCGTGGGCTGTAATTCCAAACCACTTCCGTGACACCAGGTATAACGATAATCGAGGCTATATAGGGAAAAACCATATATTTATTTATCACGGAGAGAGAGAGTCGCACATACCAGGAGTTAGAAGCGTGGCTGGCTTCCAGGAGAAAAGAGGGAGGCCCCTTTTCCTTTCACTACCTTTTATCTCTACCTTGACCCCGCCCTGTTGGGTGGGTAGCTTTGTGGGATTCACTCCTACACCTCCCTTTGGAGACCCGGGCTCTGGGGGATAGGAAGGGTTTTAGGCATTTTGATGAGGGTCACTATTGCGATGCCAGGCACCATACCCATCAAATGGCTATTGGATGATCCGGTATGGGTGGAAGAGTGGCCCTTACCAGCAGAGAAACTTTGGAACACTTACCAGCTAGTTCAAGAACAATTGGAGGCAGGTCATTTGGTTTCTTTCACGTACCCCTGGAATACCCCGATATTTGTAATTTAAAAATCTTCAGGGAAATGGAGGATACTACAAGACCTGAGGGCTGTGAATGTGACCATGCAGCCTATGGGGGTGCTGCAGCCTGGCTTGCCCATGCCTGCAGCCATTCCTAGAGACTGACATTTGATTGTCAGAGATTTGAAGGATTTCTTCTTTTCTATTCCCTTGCAGTCACAAGATAGTCCTTAGTTTGCATTTAGCCTTCCTGCGATTAACTTTAGGGAGCCTGCCCTTCACTTAAAATGTGTGGTGCTCCCCCAAGGGATGGCTAACAGTCCAACTATATGCCAGATTTATGTAGCTGCCTGATTAGATGCCCTCAGACGTAAGTTCTGTGATCTTTACATTATCCACTACATGGATGATATTCTTTTGGCCAGGGCCGAAGAAAGACAATGTTACATAGCCTTTGCAGAGATACAGGAGCTTCTGGAGGCCCACAGATTTATATTGGCTCCTGAAAAGATCCAAAAGAGACCCCTTTAAACTTATTTGTGTCATCAAATTCAACAAGCTGGCCTCCAGCCACAAAGACTCAAAATTGATTGCTCAAATTAAAAATGCTTTGTGATTGGCAGAGATTTTTGGAAGAGGTGCAGTGGTTTCACCCTTCTGTTTATATTTAAACAAGGGCTCTTCCTGGGAATCCTGCTCCAACTTACCCTAGACAGATTTCCCCAGAGGACAGGGATGCCCTACAATTGTTGTTAAAAAGTATAGAGCAAACCCACCTTCAGTGCATAGATTATGGGCAGCCCCTTGTTCTGGTTGTATTTTCATCTAGCTTTTTGCCCACTGCCGTGATTTAGCAGACTAGTCCTATTTATTGGATATATTTTCAGCCTCCCCTAAGAAGGTAGTGGCCCCCTCCTATTATATGATTTTGCAATTGTTATGGAAGGTGCACAAGTTTAGCATCCAAAACTTTGGAAAGAGTCCTGATAAAATTATCCTTCCTTATGGTACGGAGGAGGTGGAACATCTACAGATCTCCCATGATGGGTGTACCCTGTTTATTACATCTACAGGCGGCAAGTTTGATAACCATTATCCCAATAGCCCCTTGATTTTATTTTGTCCTTTTTTAAACAACACGCTGTGATTTTTCCCAAGATATTAAAGGACAATTCTCTAGTTGGAGCTCACTCAGTCTTTTCAGATGGCTCCTACAAAAGGCTTTCGAGGTGGTGGTTTCTTCTCAGGTGCAGAATAGGATTCCCTTAGGGCAGATGTCAGCACAAGCTAAAGAGTTGTTTGCTTGTTTGATGAACTTCCAAATATTTGAGGGGAAGCCTTTTAATTTATATACTGATAGTGCTTATGTTGTAACATTGTTAGAACTTCAGAAACTTCTCCATATGTTCTTCCAACTTCACAGGTTCGTTCTTTATTAGTTCAGCTCCAACATCTTATTTGAAGAGCATCTACCCTGCATATGTGGGATTTGTTCATGCACATACTAGCCTTCTAGGACCCCTTGCCCAGGGCAGTCAATTTGCTGACTCCTTGACCAGCCCTCAGGTCTTATTCACTCAGGAGCAGCTTGCCCACCAGCTCCATGAGAGCTGCTCCAGTTTGCTCCATTAAATTTCACACTGGGTGCCCCTTAACCATAGCTACACAGATTACCTTTCAGTGCCCTGATTGTGCCCCTTATCATAATTCTCCCAATGAGCGGGTAAATCCCCGGGTCCTCAGGGCCAACCATCTCTGGCAAATGGATGTCACTCACCTGCTGAAGGCAGGGAAATTAAAATACATGCATGTCTCGGTGGATACATATTCTAAACTGATTTTTGCCTCTCTCCACTCAGGAGAGAAGATTAAAGATGTTATTTCTCATTGTCCGCAGGCCTTTGCCTACATGGATG
>NW_024433755.1:0-9999 GCF_017639785.1 Mesocricetus auratus | reverse complement strand
TCCTCTCTGTTACTGCCTTTCTTGAATTCAGCTGAGTACATAACCGACAGAGTCTGCCTCTTCTTCGATCAGTCACTAAATGAAGTTTCTGTTTCCCAAACGCTCTGGCCATGTAATTGTTGACAGGCACTCCCCAGATCTATGTCTAAATTCCATATATGAGAGAGTACATGCCATGTTTCTCTTTTTGTGACTGGGTTACCTCACTCAGGATGGTTTCTTCTATTGTCATCAATTTGCCTTGCAAATCTCAGGATTCCGTTTTTTTCTGCTGAATAGTACTCCTTTGTATAAATGTACCACATTTTCTCTATCCACTCTTCGGGTGAGGGACATCTAGGTTGCTTCCAAGTTCTGGCTATTACAAATAATGCTACTATGAACATAGTGGAACAGAAATCTTTGTTGTATGAATGGGCATCTTTTGGATATATGCCTAAGAGTGGAGTTGCTTGGTCTTGTGGTAGGTTTATTGCCATTTTTCTGAGGAATCTCCATACTGATTTCCAAAGTGGCTGAACAAGTTGGCACTCCCACCAGCAATGGAGGAGTGTTCCCCTATCACCACATCCTCTCAAGTGCATATTGTCGTTGGTCTTTTTGACTTTAGCCATTATGACAGGAGTGAGATGACATCTCAGAGTTGTTTTGATTTGCATTTCCCAGATGGCTGAGGATGTTGTGCACTTTCTCAAGTGCCTCCTAGCCATTTTAGTCTCCCCTATTGAAAATTCTCTATTTCGTTCTGCAACCCACTTTTTAATTGGATCCTTTGGTGTTTTGGAGACTTGCTTCTTGAGTTCTTTGTAAATTTTGGAGATCAACCCTCTGTCAGATGATGGATTAGTGAATATGTTTTCCCTTTCTCTGGGCTGCCTTTTTGTCTTGCTGACTGTGTCCTTTGCCTTACAGAAGCTTCTCAGTTTCAGTAGGTCCCATTTATTAATTGTTGATCTCACTATCTGTGCTAGTGGTGTTATGTTCAGGAAGATCTCTCCTGTAGCAATTTGTTCAAGGGCACCACCCACTTTCTCTTCTAAGAGGTTCAGTGTATCTGGATTTATGTTGATGCCTTTCATCCATTTGGACTTAAGTTTCGTGCATGTCGATAAACATGGTTCGTTCTGCATAATTCTACATGCCAGCCTCCAGTTTTGCCAGCACCATTTGTTGAAGATGCTTTCTTTATTCCATTGTATATTTTTAGCTTCTTTGTCAAAGATCAGATGTGCATACATGTCCAGGTTAATATCCGGGTTTGCAATTCGATTCCATTGGTCTCCTGTCTATTTTTGTGCCAATACCAAGCTGTTTTCAGTACTATAGATCTATAATAGAGCTTGAGGTCAGGGATGGTGTTGCCTCCGGATGTTGCCTTGTAGAACAGGGTTGTTTTGGCTATCCTGGGTCTTTTGTTTTTCCATACAAAATTGATTATTGTTCTTTCAAGGTCTGTGAAGAATTGTGCTGGGATTTTAATGGGGATTGCCTTGAATCTGTAGATTGCTTCTGGCAGGATTGCCATTTTTACTACTTTGATCCTACCTATCCAAGAGCATGGGAGATCTTTCCATTTTCTGAGGGCTTCTTTAATTTCTTTCTTTAAAGATTCAAAGTTCTTGCGATACTGGTCTTTCACTTGTTTGGTTAGCATTACCCCAAGTTATTTAATGTTGTTTGTGGCAATTGTAAAGGGTAATCTTTCTCTGATTTCTCTTTCAGCCCTTTTGACATCTGTATATAGTAGGGCTACTGATTTTCTTGAGTTGATCTTGTAGCCTGCCGGTTTGCTGAAGGTGTTAGTCAGCTGTAAGAGTTCCCAGGTAAAGTTCTTTGGGTCATTTATATAAACTATCATATCATCTGCAAACAGTGATAGTTTGACCTCTTCCTTGCCAATTTGTATCCCCTTGAAGCCTTTTGTTTTCGTATGGCAATGGCCAGAACTTCAAGTACAATGTTGAAAATGTATGGAGAGAGTGGACAGCCTTGTTTGGTTCCTGATTTTAGAGGAATTGTGTTGAGTTTCTGTCCATTTAGTTTGATGTTGTCTGTTGGTTTATTGTATATAGCTTTTATTATGTTTAAGTATGTCCTTTTTCCCATATCTCTCCAAGACCTTTATCATGAGTGGGTGTTGGAACTTGTCAAAGTCTTTTTCAACATCTAGTGGGAAGATCATGTGATTTTTGTTTTTCAGCTTGTTTATATGGTGGATTACGTTGATGGATTTCGTATGTTGAACCATCCCTGCATCCCTGGGATGAAACCTACTTGATCATGGTGAATGATTGTTTTGATGTGTTCTTGGATCCGAATTGCCAGTATTTTATTGAGTATTTTTGCATCAATGTTCATGAGGGATATTGGTCTGAAGTTCTCTTTCTTAGTTGTATCTTTGTGTGGCTTGGGGATCAAGGTTATTGAAACAGAATAGAAAGAGTTTGGCAAAGACCCTTCTGCTTCTATTGTGTGGAACACTTTGAGAAGAATTGGTATAAGCTGTTCTTTGAATTTCTGGTAGAATTCTGCACTGAGGCCATCTGGACCTGGACTGTTTTTGGTTGGGAGACTTTTGAAGACTGTTTCTATTTCCATAGTGGTTATAGGTCTATTTAAATTGTTTATCTGTTCTTGTTTTAGTTTTGGCAAGTGATAGGTATCCAGGAAGTCATCCATTTCCTTTAAATTTTAGAATTTTGTGGAGTACAGGTTTTGAAAATATGACCTGATGATTCTCTAGATTTACTCAGAGTCCATTGTTATGTCCTGCTTTTCATTTCTGATTTGTCTATCTTGTTGATTTTCTCAAAGAACTAACTCTTCATTGCATTGATTCTTTGTATTGCTTTCCTAGTTTCTGCTTTATTGATTTCAGCCGTCAATTTGATTATTTCCTGGTGTCTACTCCTCCTGGGGGAATTTGCTTCTTTGTGTTCTAGAGCTTTCAACTGTGCTGTTAATTCTCTAGTATAACTATTCTCCAGTTTCTTCATGCGGGCACTTAGTACTATGAACTTCCCACTTAGCACTGCTTTTAACGTGTTCCATAGGTTTGGGTATGTTGTGTCTTCATTCTCATTGAATTCTAGGAAGTCTTTAATTTCTTTTTTATTTCTTCTTTGACCCAGGGATGGTGCAGTTGTGCATTATTCAATTTCAATGAGTTTGTAGGTTTTCTGCAATTTGTATTGTTGTTGTTGAATTCTAATTTTAAAGCATGATGGTCTGATAAGATGCATGGAGATATTCCAAAATTTTTGTAGCTGCTGAGGTATGATATGTTGCCAAGTAGGTGGCCCATTTTTGAGAACGTTCCATGTGGTGGTGAGAAGAAATATATTCTTTTTATGTGGATGAAATTTTCTATAGATGTCTGTTAATCCCAGTTGAGTCATTACTTCTATTAGACTGTTTACATCTTTGTTGAGGTTCTGTCTGGTATTCCTTTCTAGAGGTGAGAGTTGTGTGTTGAAATCTCCCTCTATAAGTGTGTGGGGCTTTATATGTGATTTAAGTTTTAAAATGTTTCTTTACGAATGTGGATGCCTTTGTATTTGGAGCATAGATGTTCAGAATAGACACTGCCTCTTGGTGGATTTCTCTGTGATGTGTATGTAATGACCTCCTTCATCTCTTTTGATTGATTTTATTTTAAATTCTACTCTGTTAGAAATTAGCATTGCTAACCCTGCTTCTTTCTTGGGTCCATTTGATTGGAAAACATTCCCAACCTTTAATTCTCAGGTAATGTATATATTTGAGGGTGAGGTGTGTTTCTTGTATGTAGCAGAAGTAAGGGTTCTGTGTTCAAATCCATTCTGCTAGCCTGTGTAACAATACAAAACTGAGTAATAATCTATGTATGTAAGTTCTTGAAAACTAAACATACAACACAATGTGAGAATCTCCACGTGTAACTAATAAAAATTAACGACACCACAATGTTTGAGAACCTACATGTGTAACATCTTGAAAACTATCGGTACACCGCTGTGAGAAAATCTACGTGTACCCCTTCTTAAAAACTAAGGTTAAAACACTGTGGGAGTATCTATGTGTGTATCTTCTTGAAAACTAACGATACAGTACTGTGTGTGAATCTATCAAGGTGACTTCTTGAAACCTAACAATACAACTCTGAGTTCTAAACTGAATGCATAACTTCCTGAAAACTAAGGAATTAACTCTGTGTGAGAAACTACATTAGTAACATCTCGAAAACACTGGGAATCTACATATACTTGTAACTTATTGAAAATTAATAATACAACACTGTGTGAGAAACTACATGATAACTACTTGAAAAATAAAGATACAACACTGTCTGAGAATTTAGACGTGTGTCTTATCGAAAAGTAATGATAAAACAATGTGTTTGAATCTATATGTGTAACTTCTTGAAAATAAAGGACACAGCACTATCTGAGAATGTAACTTATTGAAAATTAAAGGTACAACACTGTATGATAATCTACTTGTGTAACGTATTGAAAACTAATGATACTATACTGTGTGAGAATCTATAAGTGTAACTTCTTGAAAACTAAAGTGAAAACACTGTCTGAGAACCTACATGTTTAACTTATGGAAAATTAACGATGCAACCCTTGTGTGAGAATCTTCCTGTGTAACTTCCTGAAAATTAACGAAACATCACTGTCTAAATTTTTTACACGTGTAATTTATGGAAAACCAAGGATACAACACTGTGTGAGAAAGTACAAGTATAACTTCTTGAAAACTAATGATAAAACACAGTGTGAGTAACTACATGTGTAACTTCTTGAAAAATAACGATACAAAGCTGCCTGCACATGTATTCGTATAACTTATAGATAACAAAGGAAACAACACTTTGTGGGAAACTACATGAGTAACATCTTGAAAACAAATGATACACCATTGTGTGAGAATCTGTATTCATAACTTATTGAAATCTAACGATACATCACTGACTTCTAAACTGAATGCATAACTTCTTAAAAATTAACGATAGAACACTGGTTGTGAATCCACACGTGTAACTAATTGAAAACTAACTACACAACACTGAGTGAGAATCTATATAATTAAGTTCTTGAAAACGAACTATACACCACATTGTGAGAATCTCCAGGTGTAACTTATAAAAATTAAGGACACAACACTGTTTGAGAAAATACATGTGTAACATCTTGAAAACTATCGATAAAAAACTGTGAGAGAATCAACATTATATCGATATTGGAAGCTTTATCAGGGAAACAATATATTTATTTACCAGAGAGAGAGAAAGAGTCGAACAGACCAGGAGTTAGAAGCGTGGCTGGCTTCCAGGAGAAAAAAGGGAAGCCCCCTTTCCTTTCACTTCCTTTTATCTCTACCTTAACCCCGCCCTGTTGGGCGGATAGCTTTGTGGGGTTCACTCCTACAATTCCCCTTTTAGTCTAAATAGAAGATTTAAATTTGATACAAACTCAAACATATACAACATATATACATAGAGGGTAATAATTAAGTTATAATCTACTTATCCTAATCTAAACATATCCATTCCACCTAAATTCTAAACTTATCTGAAAGGGATACCTAAGTCTGAACACCTCCTTCCAATCCCAACCCTAAAATAATTGCAAATTAACACTAACAGGTGTAAACTATCCTCTAATGTCAATAGTAGGGAGAGGGGACATGGAATTCTCAAATTTACTTCCTGCTGAAGTGGGACGATGACAATCATGGGGAAATGTGGGAAGAAATTGTTAGTGTAACAAGAGTTTTAAGTACATCAGTTAGTCTCTGTTTTGCAGGAGAGGCTTGAATGAACTTCCAGATTAGATTTCTGATTTTGATTGAAGCTCTTATCTGAAGCTGTGATCCGATTGTAGAAGATTCACTGTATCAGTTCCTTGGCCTGACGATGGGCCGAGTGATGTAGTTCCAAGCTGGTTTCAGGATCATGCCTGTCAGGTGGGGTCGATGATGTGGGGCAGTTTAGATGTATCCAGTTGAATCAGGCAGAGTCGGGGAAGTGAATCCTCATTCTCTTTCTGAAGCAGCTGAAGATCGCTGTCAAGAAATCCCTTTGTCTCAGCTGTGATGTAAATTCTCTGGTATAACTGTTCTCCTGTTTCTTTATGTGAGCACTTAGTGCTATGAACTTCCCCCGTAGCACTGCTTTCAAAGTGTCCCATAGGTTTGGGTATGTTGTGTCTTCATTCTCATTGAATTCGAGGAAGTCTTTAATTTCTTTTATTTCCTCTTTGACCCAGGGATGGTGCAGTTGAGCATTATTCAATTTCCATGACTTTGTAGGTTTTCTGCAATTTGTGTTGTTGAATTCTAATTTTAAAGCATGGTAGTCTGATAAGATGCATGGAGTTATTCCAATTTTTTTGTAGCTGGAGGAGTAGACACCAGGAAATAATCAATTGAGGGCTGAAATCAATAAAGTAGAAACCAGGAAAACAATACAAAGAATCAATGCAAGGAAGAGTTGGTTCTTTGAGAAAATCAACAAGATAGACAAGCCTTTGTCCAAACTTACCAAACAGCAGAGAGTGAACATGCAAATTAACAAAATCAGAAATGAAAAGGGGAACATAAAAACAGACACTGAGGAAATCCAGAGAATCATTAGGTCATACTTTGAAAACCTGTACTCCACAAAATTCCAAAATTTATAGGAAATGGATGACTTCCTGGAGAGGTATCACTGTCCACTCTCTCCATAACTTTTCAACATGGTACTTGAATTTCTAGCTATTGCCATACGACAACAAAGGGGGATCAAGGGGATACAAATTGGGAAGGAAGAGGTCAAACTTTTACCGTTTGCAGACGATATGATAGTTTACATCAATGACCCAAAGAACTCTACCAGGGAAATCATACAGCTGATTAACACCTTCAGCAAAGTGGCAGGCTACAAGATCAACTCAAGAAAATCAGTAGCCCTACTATATACAGATGATAAAAGGGCTGAAAGAGAAATCAGAGAAACATCACACTTTACGATTGACACAAACAACATAAAATACCTTGGGGTAACGCTAACCAAGCAAGTGAAAGACCTGTATCATAAGAACTTTGAATCTTTAAAGAAAGAAATTAAAGAAGCCCTCAGAAAATGGAAAGATATCCCATCTCCCTGGATAGGTAGGATAAATGTAGTAAAAATGGCAATCCTGCCAAAAGCAATCTACAGATTCAATGCAATCCCCATTAAAATCCCAGCACAATTCTTCACAGACCTTGAAAGAACAATAATCAATTTTGTATGGAAAAAAAGACCCAGGATAGCCAAAACAACCCAGTTCCACAAGGCAACGTCGGGAGGCATCACCATCCCTGACCTCAAGCTCTATTATAGAGCTATAGTACTGAAAACAGCTTGGTATTGGCACAAAAATAGACAGGTAGACCAATGGAATCGAATTGAAAATCCGGCTATTAACCCACACACGTACGAACCTCTGATCTTTGACAAAGAAGCTAAAAATATACAATGGAATAAAGAAAGCATATTCAACAAATGGTGCTGGCATAATTGGAGACTGGCATGTAGAAGAATGCGGATTGATCCATGTTTATAGCCATGCAAAAAACTTAAGTCCAAATGGATCAAAGACCTCAACATAAATCCAGCCACACTGAACCTCTTAGAAGTGAAAGTGGGTGGTACCCTTGAACGAATTGGTACAGGAGACACCTTCCTGAACATAACACCAGTAGCACAGACAGTTAGATCAACAATTAATAAATGGGACCTACTGAAACTGAGAAGCTTCTGTAAGGCAAAGGACACAGTCAGTAAGAGAAAAAGGCAGCCCAGAGAAAGGGAAAACATATTCACTAATCCATCATCTGACAGAGGGTTGATCTCCAAAATTTACAAAGAACTCAAGAATCAAGTCTCCAAAACACCAAAGGACCCTATTAAAAAGTGGGCTGCAGAACTAGAGAGTTTTCAATAGAGGAGTCTAAAATGGCCGAGAGGCACTTGAGAAAGTGGTCAACATCCTTAGCCATCCGGGATATGCAAATCAAAACAACTCTGAGATACCATCTCACTCCTGTCACAATGGCTAAAATCAAATGGTGAAAGGGCGACACTCCTCCATTGCTGGTAGGAGTGCCAACTGGTTCAGCCACTTTGGAAATCAGTATGGAGATTCCTCAGAAAAATGGGAATAAACCTACCACAAGACCCAGCAACTCCACTCTTAGGCATATATCCAAAAGATGCACATTCATACAACAAAGATGTCTGTTCCACTATGTTCATAGCAGCTTTATTTGTGATAGCCAGAACTTGGAAGCAACCTAGATGTCCCTCACCCGAAGAGTGGATATAGAAAATGTGGTACATCTACACAATGGAGTACTATTCAGCAGAAAAAAATAATGGAATCATGAGATTCGCAGGCAAATGGATGACACTAGAAGAAACCATCCTGAGTGAGGTTACCCAGTCACAAAAAGAGAAACATGGCATGTACTCTCTCATATATGGATTTTAGACATAGATCTGTGGAGTGCCAGCCTACAATCCTATGGCCAGAAATTCTGGGAAACAGAAACTTCATTTAGTGGCTGATCGAAGAAGAGGCAGACTCCCTTGGTTAAGTACTGAGCTGAACTCAAGAAAGCCAGTAACAGAGAGGGAGGACTGATGATCAAAGTGATTAAGACTGGGCTGGTTTAACCCCCAGAAACAGCTGACCAGACAAACGTTAACTCTTGAATCCCAGGCATCAGCCTGGGAATCCAGCATGGGACTGATCAAGACCCCCTGAATCTGGGTGTCAGTGAGGAGGCCTAGGGAATCTATTGAGCCTTGGGCAGCAGATCAGTACCCATCCCAAGTATACCCACGGATTTTGGACTCCCATAGAAAAATGTGAGATACACTCTCACCCTGAACTCTTGGGGAAGGGTCTAGGCCCTGCCCTATATGAAATGACAGACTATGCACACCCCCATGGAGTACCTCACCCTCCCTGGGGAAATGAGGGGATAACGGGGGGGTTTGGGGGAAGGGCACAGGAGGAGGGGAGGAATGGGAGAGGGACCTGGAACGGACTTGTGAAGCAACCTCGTTTCTTATCTAAATTTAAACTGGAAAGTAAAATAAAAAAAGAAATCCCTTTGTCTCTGGAAAACTGAAATATTAATGGTAGCACAGAAATTCTTAAATTTTATGTGTATGAATACTGGGAAAGGCAACCCTAAGGAAGATAATACACATGAAGGAGATTAGAATTTTAGAAATGTATCAAATATACACAGATGACAGTCCCCATATATATATGTATATATATATGCATATATGTATATATTTGTTGTTGTTGTTTCTGTCTTATATCAATGGTTCTTTGATATAATACAGAAAGTCTGAATTGCATTGTACCAATATGCTTGGGTTTAAAGCAGGTGAGCCAATCCAACTCCAAAGCCAGCATTAATTAGATCAATTGGGACTCAGGCATATTAAGAAGTGGAAGAAATTGAAAATATAATAACAAAATACAGAGATTTAGACATTGATAACACATCGTATTATTGCATGTTTGCTGGCCCTCTGAGTAGCTATCCTATCTTCTTTAGGTATCCATATATGTAGTATTTTTTCACTGTACAGAACTAATTGTACTGTAAAGACACAAACAGAATACTTCTCTTTCCTTTAATGAGGTCTCCTTATACATAGCAGACCTTGTAGATGAGCTGTCATCCTTCCTCCTCCTGAGACATTTTATGTTCTGATCGAATCTTAATTAATTTAGATGGGACCCAAAGCTTTTCTTCTCCTGTGGAAACAAAAGCATAAGACCTTCCCCAATGTAACACATATCCTGGTTTCCAGACGGAGGTCATAACATCCTTAACATACACATGTTGGTTAAATTCAGAAGTCTTCTCTGTAGTCCAGTGTCATTCTGCTACAGTTTGTCCATTTCATCAGCATTAAGAAAATATGTCCATTTGCAAAAGTTCATTTCTGTGAATAACTCT
>NW_024433754.1:0-7908 GCF_017639785.1 Mesocricetus auratus | reverse complement strand
TGTGAGGAGCCGCCCTCGCTATCGCTATTGCCGTTAGAAGATGGCGCTGACATCCACTGTCAGTTGGAGTTAACTGTCGCTGTCAGTTGGAGTTAACTGTCGCTGTCAGTTGGAGTTAACCGTTTAAACTGTGCCTCTCCCGTGACGTCATCTGGGGTGATGTGCAAACCACCAATCCCGGCTCTACACATCTCACTCGGAGCTCCTAGGCTTATATAAGGGGCTGGGTTTCTTAGCTTGGGGTCTCCCTCTAAGAAGCTGATCATCTATCTCTCAAGATGCATTAAAGCTTTACTGCAGAAGGATCCGAGTGTTCTGCGTCGTTCTTGCTGGCGAGACGGTAGCGCGGGACATCTGGTGCCGAAACCCGGGAACTCTTCAACATCGCCGGCGCCGCGGGAGACCCCTCGGAAGACGGGGCGGATTCAGAACTGCAGGGACGTAGGTTCAGAGAGGTATGCTTTATCCTGAACAACCCTTTTCTCGACTTTGGCCTTAGTTTGTCATCACCGTGGGACGGGTCAGTGGAGGCTTTGGTGCTAGTCCTGTTTGTCCTTCTCCTTCATCGTGGCTGGTGCTGACAGAACGGCGCTGTCCGTCTGGCGCTGTCCGTCTGGCGCTGTCCATCTGGCGCTGTCCATCTGGCGCTGTCAGTCTGGTGCTGTCAGTCTGGTGCTGTCAGTCTGGTGCTGTCAGTCTGGTAACGGAGTTGAGCGCGTTTTTAGATAAGCTGTCAGCGCGATGGGGTCGTCACAGTCAGTGGTTACAGCCTTACAGACTGTGCTAAAACAAAGAGATCTTAAAATTGCACCACGAACACTTCAAAATTTTGTGAAGGAGGTAGATAGAGTGGCACCATGGTATGCTTGTTCCGGGTCCCTCACTGTGGCCTCATGGAACAAGCTAGGTAAAGAACTAGACAGGAAGCATGCAGAAGGAGATCTCTGCTTAGGTACCAAAGCCATTTGGAAGCTAGTTAAAAACTGCTTGGAGGATGAGGCCTGTCACCCTGCTATAATAGAAAGTCAGGGAACCTTAGAGGAAGTTCAGGATAGCATGTCAGAAACTGAACGGAGTGAGAGAATGGGAGCTCGCAAAAGAAAAAGACATGTCTAAGAAAAAAGGCCCTCCCAGGAAGTTAAGAAAGGGGAGAGAAAGAAGGGAGTTATCATTCACCCCTTAACAAATCTAAGAAAAAGAAAAAGCCAGAATCTAGTCTATACCCTGCAGTAGAGCTAGAAGCCTTGGAGCTAGATAATTCTGATTCTGACACTCTGGATTCTAGCGAAGAAGGTGGTCTAGAGGAGGAGGTGGCACGGTATGAGGAAAAAAGATATCACCCTGATAGACACCGGCCACTGAAAACAAAAATGAATGTGAGGCCACCGCCTATAAATCCGGCGGGCTCACGCCCCTCAGCGCCTCCGCCATATGAGCTTCGGCTGAATACTGGTACTGACTCCTTTTTACCTTTAGAGGAACGGAGAAAAATACAAATGGCTTTTCCAGTATTCGAGAATGTGGAAGGCGGAAGAGTACATACCCCCGTAGATTACAATCAAATTAAAGAATTGGCCGAATCCGTTCGTAATTATGGGGTCAATGCTAACTTTACCACATTACAGGTGGAAAGGCTTGCTAATTTTGCCATGACTCCCACTGACTGGCAAACGACAGTGAAAGCAGTGCTTCCCAACATGGGACAATACATGGAATGGAAGGCTCTCTGGTATGATGCAGCCCAGGCACAAGCTAGAGTTAATGCCACGGCTGAAGATGAGAATCAGAGGCAGTGGACATTTGAAATGCTGACAGGTCAGGGTCAACATGCCCTTAATCAAACCAACTACATCTGGGGCGTCTATGGTCAGGTGTCGGCCGCCGCTATTAAAGCATGGAAGGCCCTCACAAAAGGGAGAGTCCAGTGGACACCTTACAAAGATTGTCCAAGGACCCCAAGAGCCATTTTCAGACTTTGTGGCCAGAATGACAGAGGCCGCCAGTCGCATCTTTGGTGATTCAGAACAAGCTATGCCCCTGATTGAGCAACTTGTCTATGAACAAGCAACCCAGGAATGTCGAGCGGCTATCGCCCCTCGCAAAAGCAAAGGTTTACAAGATTGGCTCAGAGTGTGCAGGGAGCTGGGGGACCCTAACCAATGCAGGACTAGCTGCCGCCATTTTACAAACGCACAGGTATAGAGATTTATCTAATCGAAAAGCTTGTTTTAATTGTGGGAGAATGGGGCACCTTAAGAAAGATTGTCAAGCCCCTGAAAGAACAAGAGAATCGAAGCTTTGCTATCGTTGTGGTAAAGGTTATCATAGGGCTAGCGAATGCAGGTCAGTCCGGGATGTAAAAGGGAGGCTTCTGCCCCCTATTGAAGAATCCAAGGTACCCCAATCAAAAAACGGGTCACGGGGCCCATGGTCCCAGGGCCCTCAGAAATATGGGAACCAATTTCAGAAAAGCAATCAAGAGGAAGTAGAGGTTTCCGAGGAACCTCCGGAATGGACTTGCGTGCCGCCTCCGACTTCTTACTCATGCCCCAAATGAATGTTCAACCGGTCCCAGTCCATTCCCCTGGACCTTTGCCCCCTGCCACCATTGGGCTTATTCTGGGCCGTGGCTCCTTAACTTTACAGGGACTCATTATATATCCTGGGATTGTTGACCCATATCATAAAGAGGAGATTCAAGTTCTCTGTTCTAGCCCTCGGGGTGTATTTTCTATAAAGCAGGGAGATAGAATTGCACAACTGGTGTTGCTGCCCTCCCTCGGGGATGGAGAAACCTACACTTTACAAAAAAGGGCTATGGGATCTTCTGGAAGTGATTCAGCCTATCTGGCTATACCCCTAAATGAGAGACCTACAATAAAATTGTTAATTAATGGAAAAGAATTTGAAGGGATAATGGATTCGGGAGCAGACAAAAGCATTATTTCACTCCATTGGTGGCCGAAGTCTTGGCCCACTGTTGTTTCATCTCATTCTCTACAAGGTCTTGGATACCAGTCCTCTCCTGCCATCAGTGCCTCAGCCTTAACCTGGCGGGATGCTGAAGGCAAACAGGGATGTTTTACCCCCTATGTGTTGCCACTCCCTGTAAATTTATGGGGACGAGATGTGTTACAAGCCATGGGCATGACCCTAACTAATGAATACTCCCCCCAGGCATCAGCCATTATGGCAAAGATGGGGTATACAAATGGTAGAGGCTTGGGTAGGCAAGAACAAGGCAGAATAAAACCCATTACACAACACGGAAATCGGGGTAGAAAAGGACTGGGTTTTATTTAGGGGCCGTTGAGGCTTCACGACCCATACCATGGAAAACAGAGGAGCCGTTATGGGTCTCTCAATGGCCTCTATCCTCTGAAAAATTAGAGGCTGTCACAAGATTAGTGCAAGAACAGGAACGGCTGGGGCATCTAGAGCCTTCTACCTCCCCATGGAATACACCAATTTTTGTTATTAAGAAGAAATCTGGGAAGTGGAGATTACTCCACGACCTGCGGGCCATTAACAATCAGATGCATCTTTTTGGCCCTGTTCAAAGAGGCCTTCCTTTGCTTTCTGCACTTCCTCAAGATTGGAAGCTTATTATTATAGATATTAAGGATTGTTTCTTCTCTATTCCACTTTACCCACGGGATAGACCAAGGTTTGCCTTCACTATCCCTTCTCTTAATCATATGGAACCAGACAAGAGATTTCAGTGGAAGGTACTGCCGCAAGGCATGGCCAATAGCCCAACAATATGTCAGCTATATGTGCAGGAGGCTTTGGAGCCAATTAGGAAGCAATTTACATCTTTAATCGTTATCCATTATATGGACGATATTCTTATTTGTCACAAAGAGTTAGATGTTTTACAAAGGCTTTTCCCATGCTGGTGGCTGAATTAAAACAGTGGGGATTAGAGATTGCCTCAGAAAAGGTTCAAATTGCAGATACAGGCCTCTTTTTGGGCTCAAAGATTACTCCCAAAAATATAGTTCCTCAGAAAATAGAAATTCGCAAAGACCACTTACAAACATTAAATGATTTTCAGAAACTTCTGGGAGATATAAATTGGTTGAGGCCCTTTTTAAAAATTCCATCTGCTGATCTAAAACCCCTCTTCGATCTCCTGGAGGGTGAGCCTCATATCTCCTCACCCAGAAAATTTACCCCTGCCGCCCACCGAGCCTTACAGATGGTGGAAGAGGCCTTACAGGAAGCACAATTACAACGAATTGAGGAGTCACTACCTTTTAATCTGTGTGTTTTTAAGACAGCTCAATTGCCAACTGCAGTCCTGTGGCAACATGGACCATTACTTTGGATTCATCCAAATGCTTCCCCTGCTAAGATTATTGACTGGTACCCTGATGCTGTTGCACAGCTCGCGCTTCGCGGAATAAAAGCAGCTGTTACACATTTTGGCAGGGATCCTGATTCCTTGATTGTGCCTTATACTGCTGCACAAGTTCAGACCTTGGCAGCCACATCTAGTGATTGGGCAGTTTTAGTTACTTCCTTTTCAGGACAAATTGATAATCATTTTCCAAAGCATCCAATTTTACAGTTTGCCCTAAACCAGGCTATAGTGTTTCCACAAGTGACAGCTAAAGACCCACTCCCAGATGGGACTGTGGTGTACACTGATGGATCAAAAACTGGTATGGGAGCTTATGTGGTCAAGGATAGGGTTATATCTAAACAATATAATGAAACTTCACCTCAAGTTGTAGAATGTCTGATAGTACTGGAGGTTCTTGAGGCTTTTCCAGGACCCCTCAATATTGTATCAGATTCCTCTTATGTGGTTAATGCAGTTAATCTCCTTGAGATAGCTGGAATAATAAGATCCTCCAGCAGAGTTGCTAACATCTTTCAGAAGATACAAGCTGCCTTGTTAAATAGGAGATTTCCTGTTTTCATTACCCATGTCCGAGCACATTCTGGACTCCCAGGTCCCATGTCCTTAGGGAATGACTTAGCGGACAAGGCTACAAAGCTGGTGGCCGCTGCCTTGTCTACCCATGCACAAGCAGCAAAAGAATTCCATAAGCGCTTTCATGTGACGGCTGAGACCTTGCGCCGTCGTTTTGCTCTATCCAGGAAAGAGGCTAGGGAAATTGTTACTCAATGCCAGAATTGCTGCGAATTCTTACCTACTCCCCACATGGGAATAAACCCACGTGGCATTAGACCATTGCAGATGTGGCAGATGGATGTTACTCATATTCCCTCTTTTGGAAGGCTTCAATATGTTCATGTTTCTGTTGACACCTGTTCTGGCGTAATGTTTGCCACACCCCTAACAGGGGAAAAGGCCTCATATGTGATTCAACATTGCCTTGAGGCCTGGAGTGCTTGGGGAAAACCCAGAATTTTAAAAACAGACAATGGACCAGCATATACCTCTCAAAAATTCCGACAGTTTTGTCGGCAAATGGATGTTACCCATCTAACTGGCCTACCTTATAACCCTCAAGGACAGGGCATTGTGGAACGTGCCCATCGTACACTCAAATCATATCTGATTAAACAAAAGGGAGTATTGAGGATGTTCTACCCTCGGTACCAAGAGTTGCTGTATCCATGGCACTTTTTACCCTTAATTTCTTGAACTGTGATGCCCAAGGCCACACTGCGGCTGATCGCCACAGTTTAGAGCCTGATAGGCCAAAAGAAATGGTAAAATGGAAAGATGTCTTGACTGATCTCTGGAAAGGCCCGGATCCTATTCTTATAAGATCCAGGGGAGCTGTGTGTGTTTTTCCACAGGAGGAAGAAAACCCCCTGTGGATCCCTGAAAGACTCACTCGAAGAGCTCCTTCACAACTCCAGAATAAGAAGGATGGAGGCCAAGTGGGTGATGAAGACTCTCCTACTCGGGATGATGGTTCCTAGTATGATGGGAGAGTTACGGTGGGCCATCATGTCTACCTTCCCCTACCGATGCCAGTGATGCAGAATGCCCAGGTGTTCCCTAGATTTTTCACAAATAATAGAGAGTTGGGGCTTGCCTTTTTGCCTTTAGATCCTCAGATACAGAGTTTTCAGGATGAGAGAACCTTGTCATTAGTAGGAAGCTTGTGCTTTACTGTGATTTCTTCATTAAAGGATAATTTTATTCATATGGATCCAGAAAGATCTAATGCTAATCCTTTTGAATTAATGGAAGCTGTACTGATCTTTCTCCTATGATAGTGAGAAGGGACAGATTACTTTTGATTGGAAAGGGGCATTAGGCAACAGTCTGAGTGAGGGACAGAGCTCTGGATCATCTGATTGGTCCTCCTCCAATGTTAAGTATACCCCTTTTAAGAGAACTAATTATTCAGCTGCCCTTTATTTGGGTTGTGAGTAATGATACCTTAGGTAAGAATCAGAAAGAAATAAATTGCTCTGCTTAGAATTGTTTTTATGCATTATGCTGGGATGCTATTAAGCACCCTTTTGCTTTGGTAATGCGCATGCCTCGATTTGTTCCAGTTCCTGTTGAGGCGCCAAGTAATTTGAGTTTGTTTAGGGAAAAGCGAGATTTTTGGGATCTCTGCTATTATTGTGGGCCTGATAGCCACCGCCGCGGTTACTGCTTCGGTTACCGCCTCGGCCCTTGCACTTTCTGCCACTGTGCAGACAACTCAAACCATTAATGAACTATAGGCCACTGTGACCATGGTCCTAGATAAACAGGCCACTGCCAATTCTCAGATACAAGGAGGCCTGATGTTGGTAAACCAACAGATTAATTTGGTTCAGGAACAATTGGATATATTGTGGCAGATGGCCCAATTGGGATGTGAACAAAAGTTGCCTGGCCTTTGTGTCACTTCAGTACAATATGAGAATTTTACAAGAGCAGCTAACCTGTCACAAGCTCTGTCTCAACATTTATTACAGAATTGGACTTTTGAGTTTGAGCAGACACTCCGTGAGTTGAGAATGGCGATCCTGCAAGTGAATTCGACGCATCTGGATCTTTCTCTGATGGAAGGCCTCTCCTCCTGGATTTCATCTGCATTTTCTTATTTTAAGGAATGGGTGGGGGTAGGATCATTTAGCCTAGTTCTCTGCTGTGGAATAGTGTTGATGCTTTGGATGGTGTGTAAGCTCAGAGCCCAAACAAAAGAGACAAAGTGGTGGTGGCACAAGCACTTGCTGCCTTAGAACACGGAGCCTCCCTGACATTTGGTTAACCATGTTAAAGCAATAGGTCGCTGGCCTCCCAGCTCTTGCACCCCACGAGGCTAGTCTCATTGCACGGGATAGAGTGGGTAGGCTTCAGCAGCCCAAGGAGTTGCAAGGCTAAGCACTGCACAGGAGAGGTCTGCGGTATAACGACTTTCTCCTGGGAGATAAGTCATCTTGCATGAAGGTTCTATGTCATGATCTCCTTCCCCCAGAAAAACGACATCGGACTGGTCAGGGCTCTCTCTGGGGATAAGACCCTGGAGAGGAGCTTTGTACATGTTCGAATTTGCACATGGGGATTTGACCTCTATCTCCACTCCAAAGTTGTGGGTGTCCTATTGCTTCAAAAATAAATGAATAGGGGGAGATGTGAGGAGCCGCCCTCGCTATCGCTATTGCCGTTAGAAGATGGCGCTGACATCTGCTGTCAGTTGGAGTTAACCGTTAGAAGATGGCGCTGACATCTGCTGTCAGTTGGAGTTAACCGTTTAAGCTGTGCCTCTCCCGTGGCGTCATCTGGGGTGATGTGCAAACCACCAATCCCGGCTCTACACGTCTCACTCGGAGCTCCTAGGCTTATATAAGGGGCTGGGTTTCTTAGCTTGGGGTCTCCCTCTAAGAAGCTGATCATCTATCTCTCAAGATGCATTAAAGCTTTACTGCAGAAGGATCCGAGTGTTCTGCGTCGTTCTTGCTGGCGAGACGGTAGCGCGGGAC
>NW_024433753.1:0-30041 GCF_017639785.1 Mesocricetus auratus | reverse complement strand
CAGAGGCATCACAATCCCTGACTTCAGGTACTATTATAGAGCTATAGTCATGGAAACAGCTTGGTATTGGCACAAAAATAGACAGGTAGACCAATGGAATCAAAGTGAGAACCCTGATAACCCTCACATGAATGGACATCTGATCTTTGACAAAGAAGCTAAAAATATACGATGGAAAAAAGAAAGCATCTTCAACAAATGGTGCTGGGATAACTGGATGCTGGCATGTAGAAGAATGCGGATCGATCCATGTTTATTGCCATGCACAAAACTTAAGTCCAAATGGATCAAAGACCTCAACATAAATCCAGCCACACTGAACCTCATAGAAGAGAAAGTGGGTGGTACCCTTGAACGAATTGGTACAGGAGACAGCTTCCTGAACATAACACCAGTAGCACAGACAGTGAGATCAACAATTAATAAATGGGACCTACTGAAACTTAGAAGCTTCTGTAAGATAAAGGACACAGTCAGCAAGACAAAAAGGCAGCCCACAGAATGGGAAAAAATATTCACTAATCCCACATCTGACAGAGGGTTGATCTCCAAAATTTACAAAGAACTCAAGAAGCAAGTCTCCAAAACAGCAAAGGACCCAATTTAAAAGTGGGCTGCAGAACTAAATAGAGAGTTTTCAATAGAGGAGTCTAAAATGGCTGAGAGGCACTTGAGAAAGTGCTCAACATCCTTAGCCATCAGGGAAATGCAAATCAAAACAACTCTGAGATACCATCTCACTCCTGTCAGAATGGCTAAAATCAAAAACACCAATGACAATTTATGCTGGAGAGGATGTGGTGAAAGGGGGACACTCCTCCATTGCTGGTGGGAGTGCCAACTGGTTCAGCCACTTTGGAAAGCAGTATGGAGATTCCTCAGAAAAATGGGAATAAACCTACCACAAGACCCAGCAACTCCACTCTTAGGCATATACCCAAAAGATGCCCATTCATACAACAAAGATGTCTGTTCCACTATGTTCATAGCAGCTTTATTTGTAATAGCCAGAACTTGGAAGCAACCTAGATGTCCCTCACCCGAAGAGTGGATAGAGAAAATGTGGTACATCTACACAATGGAGTACTATTCAGCAGAAAAAAATAATGGAATCATGAGATTCGCAGGCAAATGGATGACACTAGAAGAAACCATCCTGAGTGAGGTAACCCAGTCACAAAAAGAGAAAGATGGCATGTACTCTCTCATATATGGATTTTAGACATAGATCTGGGGAGTGCCAGCCTACAATCCTATGGCCAGACAGTCTGGGAAACAGAAACTACATTTAGTGGCTGGTTAAGTGCTGAGCTGAACTCAAGAAAGCCAGTATCAGAGAGGGAGGACTGATGATCAAAGGGATTAAGACTGGGCTGGTTTAACCCCCAGAAACAGCTGACCAGACAAAGGTTAACTCTTGAATCCCAGGCATCAGTCTGAGAATCCAGCATGGGACTGATCAAAACCCCCTGAATCTGGGTGTCAGTGAGGAGGCCTAGGTATTCTATTGAGCCTTGGGCAGCAGATCAGTACCCATCCCAAGTATACACACAGATTTTGGAATCCCATAGAACAATGTGAGGTGCACTCTCACCCTGAACTCTTGGGGAAGGGTCTAGGCCCTGCCCTATATGAAATGACAGACTATGGACACCCCCATGGAGGGCCTCACCCTCCCTGGGGGAACGAGGGGATAACGGGGGGGGGATGGGGGGAGGGCACGGGAGGAGGGGAGGGAAAGGGAGAGGGACCTGGAACTGACTTGTGAAGCAACCTTGTTTCTTATCTAAATTTTTAAAAAAAGAATAAAAAAATAGGTAATAAAATTTTCATTTCCCACCAAAAAAGAAGAAAAGTGGGTGGTACCCTTGAATGAATTTTTACAGGAGACTGCTTCCTGAACATAACACCTGTAGCACAGACAGTGAGAGCTACAATTAATACATGGGACCTCCTCAAACTGAGAAGCTTCAGTAAGGCAAAGGACACAGTCAGCAAGACAAAAAATCTCCAAAATTTACAAAGAAATCAAGAAGCAAGTCTCCAAAACACCAAAGGATCCAATTAAAAAGTGGGCTACAGAACTAAATAGAGTGTTTTCAATAGAGGAGTCTAAAATGGCTGAGAGGCACTTGAGAAAGTGCTCAACATCCTTAGCCATCCGGGAAATGCAAATAAAAACAACTCTAAGATTCCATCTCACTCCTGTAAGAATGGCTAAAATAAAAAACACCAATGATATTTTATGCTGGAGAGGATGTGGTGAATGGGGAACACTCCTCCACTGCTGGTGGGATTGTCAACTTATACAGCACTTTGGAAATCAGTATGGAGATTCCTCAGAAAAATTGGAATAAACCTACCATAAGACGCAGCAACTCCACTCTTAGGCATATGTCCAAAAGATGCCCATTCATACAACAAGGATGGTGTTCCTCTATGTTCATAGCAGCATTATTTGTAATAGCCAGAACTTTGAAGCAACCTAGATGTCCCTCAATCGAAGAGTGGATAGAGAAAATGTGGTACATTTACACAATGGAGTACTGTTCATCAGACAAAACACAATGGAATCATGAGATTCGCAGGCAAATGGATGACACTAGAAGAAACCATCCTGAGTGAGGTAACCCAGTCACAAAAAGAGAAAGATGGCATGTACTCTCTCATATATGGATTTTAGACATAGATCTGGGGAGTGCCAGCCTACAATCCTATGGCCAGACAGTCTGGGAAACAGAAACTACATTTAGTGGCTGGTTAAGTGCTGAGCTGAACTCAAGAAAGTCAGTATCAGAGAGGGAGGACTGATGATCAAAGGGATTAAGACTGGGCTGGTTTAATCCCCAGAAACAGCTGACCAGACAAAGGTTAACTCTTGAATCCCAGGCATCAGCCTGGGAATCCAGCATGGGACTGATCAAAACCCCCTGAATCTGGGTGTCAGTGAGGAGGCCTAGGTATTCTATTGAGCCTTGGGCAGCAGATCAGTACCCATCCCAAGTACACACACAGATTTTGGACTCCCATAGAACAATGTGAGGTGCACTCTCACCCTGAACTCTTGGGGAAGGGTCTAGGCCCTGCCCTATATGAAATGACAGACTATGGACACCCCCATGGAGGGCCTCACCCTCCCTGGGGGAACGAGGGGATAACGGGGGGGATGGGGGGAGAGCACAGGAGGAGGGGAGGGAAAGGGAGAGGGACCTGGAACTGACTTGTGAAGCAACCTTGTTTCTTATCTAAATTTTTAAAAAAAGAATAAAAAATAGGTAATAAAATTTTCATTTCCCACAAAAAAAGAAGAAAAGTGGGTGGTACCCTTGAATGAATTTTTACAGGAGACTGCTTCCTGAACATAACACCTGTAGCACAGACAGTGAGAGCTACAATTAATACATGGGACCTCCTCAAACTGAGAAGCTTCAGTAAGGCAAAGGACACAGTCAGACAAGACAAAAAAATCTCCAAAATTTACAAAAGAAATCAAGAAGCAAGTCTCCAAAACACCAAAGGATCCAATTAAAAAGTGGGCTACAGAACTAAATAGAGTGTTTTCAATAGAGGAGTCTAAAATGGCTGAGAGGCACTTGAGAAAGTGCTCAACATCCTTAGCCATCAGGGAAATGCAAATAAAAACAACTCTAAGATACCATCTCACTCCTGTAAGAATGGCTAAAATAAAAAACACCAATGATATTTTATGCTGGAGAGGATGTGGTGAATGGGGAACACTCCTCCACTGCTGGTGGGATTGTCAACTTATACAGCACTTTGGAAATCAGTATGGAGATTCCTCAGAAAAATTGGAATAAACCTACCATAAGACGCAGCAACTCCACTCTTAGGCATATGTCCAAAAGATGCCCATTCATACAACAAGGATGGTGTTCCTCTATGTTCATAGCAGCATTATTTGTAATAGCCAGAACTTTGAAGCAACCTAGATGTCCCTCAATCGAAGAGTGGATAGAGAAAATGTGGTACATTTACAAAATGGAGTACTGTTCATCAGAAAAAACACAATGGAATCCACAAATTTGCAGGCAAATGGATGGTACAAGAAGAAACCATCCTGAGAGAGGTATCCCAGACACAAAAAGAGAAAGATGGCATGTACTCTCTCATATATGGATTGTAGACATAGATCTGGGGAGTGCCAGCCTACAATCCCATGTCCAGAGAGTCTGGGAAACAGAACCTTCATTTAGTGGATGATGGAGGCAGAGGCAGATTCCCACAGCTAAGCACTGAGCTGAACTCAAGAAATCCAGTGACCGCCCACACAGGAAAGACATCAGCCCCTCCAAGACCCCAACCCCAGCGAGTCCAGCTTCAGGTGAGATTGGGTATCCAGCGGGGACCGCCCGCCCTTCGCCCATCCCCCTTGATCTTCGGGGCCGCCCAGCATCCAGAAGACCCGCCCACACAGGAAAGACATCAGCCCCTCCAAGACCACAACCCCAGCTAGTCCAGCTTCAGGTGAGATTGGGTCTCCGGCGGGGACCGCCCGCCCTTCGCCCATCCCCCTTGATCTTCGGGGCCGCCCAGCCTCCAGAAGACCCGCCCACACAGGAAAGACATCAGCCCCTCCAAGACCACAACCCCAGCGAGTCCAGCTTCAGCATCCCCAGCTTCAGCTGCAGGAAGGAAGGAGAACAGTGGAGACAGAAAGTTCCCACCAGCACCCACTGAAAGAAGAGATGGGAAGAAGACAGAATAAGAGATCACTCAGCAATAGAAACATCAACACGACCCCACCAGAATCCAGGGATCCAACACCAGCAAGACCCGAAAAGCACTACATAGATGAAGAAGAGGAGACAGACCTTAAAAATTATTTCACGAAGATGATGGAGACCCTCAAAGAAGAAACAAGGGAATCCCTTAAAGAAATAGAAGAAAAACAAACAAAAAAATCCATGAAATGGGGGAAAATTCAAGAAATAAACAAATCTCTCAAAGAATCTAAAGAGCACCAAGAAAGAACAACGACAAAATGAAGGAAACAATTCAAAGAGTTGAAGGATTGAAAGCTGAAATAGAAACGATAAAGAAAACACAGAATGAAGGGATGCTGGAAATAGAAAAGCTGGGTAAGCGATCAGGAACTACAGATGCAAGTATCACCAATAGAATACAAGAGATAGAAGAGAGAATCTCAGGTGTTGAAGACTCATTAGAGGATATAGAGTCGTCAACCAAAGAAAATCTCAAAACCAACAAATCCTTAACACAAAATATCCAGGAAATATGGGACACCGTGAAGAAGCCAAACCTGAGAATAACAGGTATAGAAGAAGGTGAAGAAATTCAACTTAAAGGTACAGAAAACATATTCAACAAAATCATAGAAGAAAACTTCCCTAACCTAAAGAAAGAAATGCCTATGAAAGTACAAGAATCTTACAGAACACCAAATAGGCTGGACCAGAAAAAGAAGTCACCTCGCCATATAATAATCAAAACATCAAACCTACAGAGTAAAGAGAAAATATTAAGAGCAGCTAAAGAAAAGGGCCAAGTAACATACAAAGGTAGACCTATCCGAGTTACACCTGACTTCTCAATGAAAACGATGAAAGCCAGAAGATCCTGGACAGATGTCCTACAAACGCTAAGGGAACAAGGATGCCAGCCCAGACTACTATATCCAGCAAAGCTCTCAATTACCATAGATGGAGAAAACAAAATATTCCATGACAAAGCCAGATTTAAACAATACACATCCATGAATCCAGCTCTACAGAAAATGTTAGAAGGAAAACCTAGAGCTAAGGAAGATAACTACATTCACAAAGACACAGGCAATATATAATCCCACTTTACAAAACACCAAAAGAAAAAGGGAGGAGAAACTACACAAAATTACTTCACTAACAATAAATCAAGCACAAGCAAGGATCACCAATCAATGGTCATTAATATCCCTCAATGTCAACGGCCTCAATTTGCCTATAAAAAGACACAGACTAGCAGAATGGATACGAAGACAGAACCCTTCCTTCTGCTGCATACAAGAAACACATCTCAACATCAAAGACAGATGTTATCTCAGAGTAAAGGGTTGGGAAAAGATCTTCCAATCAAACGGTCCCAAGAAACAAGCGGGTGTAGCAATCCTAATATCTAACAAATTAGACTTCAAATTAAAATCAATCAAAAGAGATGAAGAAGGACACTTCATATTCATCAAAGGAAAAATACATCAAGACAAAGTCTCAATTTTAAACATCTACACCCCAAATACAAAGGCACCTACATTCATGAAAGAAACATTACTAAAGCTCAAAATGCACATAAAATCTCACACACTAATAGTAGGAGACTTTAACACTCGGCTGTCAACGCTAGACAGGACCTCTAGACAGAAACTTAACAAAGAAACAAAAGAACTAATAGAAGTTATGACCCAACTGGGTTTAACAGACATCTATAGAACATTCCACCCAAATACAAAGGGATCTACCTTCTTCTCGGCACCACATGGAACCTTTTCTAAAATTGACCACATAATAGGAAACATAGCAAATCTCCACAGATACAAAAAAATTGGAATAACCCCCTGCATCTTATCAGACCACCATGCATTAACATTAGAATTCAACAATAACACAAATCTCAGAAACCCTACAAACTCATGGAGATTGAACAATGCACAATTGCACCATCCCTGGGTAAAGGAACAAATAAAAAAGAAATTAAAGACTTCCTCGATTTCAATGAGAATGAAGACACAACATACACAAACTTATGGGACACTTAGAAAGCAGTGCTGAGAGGAAAGTTTATAGCACTAAGTGCCCACATGAAAAAACTGGAGAACAGTCATACTAGAGAATTAATAGCACAGCTGAATGTTCTAGAACAAAAAGAAGCAAACTCCCCCAGGAGGAGCAGACGCCAGGAAATAATCAAATTGAGGGCTGAAATCAATCAAGTAGAAACCAGAAAAACACTGAGAAGAATCAATGAAACAAAGAGTTGGTTCTTTGAGAAAATCAACAAAATAGATAAACCTCTGTCCAAACTAACAAAAAGACAGAGGGAGAGCATGCTAATTAACAAAATCAGGGATGAAAAAGGGGACATAACAACAGACTCTGAGGAAATCCAGAGAATCATCAGGGCATACTTTGAAAATCTGTACTCCACAAAATTTGAAAATTTAAAGGAAATGGACAATTTCCTGGATAGATATCACCTGCCAAAACTAAATCAAGAACAGATAAACAATCTAAACAGACCTATAACCCCTAATGAAATAGAAGCAGTCATCAAAAGTCTCACAAATAAAAAAAGCCCAGGCCCAGAATGCTTCAGTGCAGAATTCTACCAGAAATTCAAAGAAGAGCTCATTCCAATACTCGTCAAAGTATTCCACACAATAGAAGCAGGAGGCTCACTGCCAAACTCTTTCTACGAGACTACAAATACCTTGATACCCATGCCACACAAAGACACAACTAAGAAAGAGAACTATAGATCAATTTCCCTCATGAACATTGATGCAAAAATACTCAATAAAATACTAGCAAACCGGATTCAAGAACACATCAGAAAAATCATCCACCATGATCAAGTAGGCTTCATCCCAGGAATGCAGGGATGGATCAACATTAGAAAATCTATCAACGTAATCCACCATATAAACAAACTGTAAAAGAAAAACCACATGATCATCTCACTAGATGCTGAAAAAGCCTTTGACAAAATCCAGCACCCCATCATGATAAAGGTCCTAGAGAGATCAGGGATAACAGGAATGTACCTGAATATAATAAAAGCAATATACAGTAAACCAACAGCTAACATCAAACTAAATGGAGAGAGACTCAAAGCAATTCCTCTAAAATCAGGAACAAGACAAGGCTGTCCACTCTCTCCATATCTCTTCAATATTGTACTTGAAGTTCTAGCTACAGCAATAAGACAACAAAAGGAGATAAAGGGGATACAAATAGGAAAAGAAGAAGTCAAACTTTCACTATTTGCAGATGATATGATAGTTTACATAAGTGACCCAAAAATCTCCGCAAGGTTACTCCTAGAGCTGATAAACACCTTCAGCAATGTGGCAGGATACAAGGTAAACTCAAAAAAATCAGTGGCCCTATTATATACAGATGATGAAGTGACTGAGAAAGAAATCAGAGAAACATCACCCTTTACAATAGCCAAAAACAGCATCAAATATCTGGGGATAATGTTAACCAAGGAAATTAAAGACCTGTATATCAAGAATTTTGTGTCTTTAAAGAAAGAAATCAAAGAAGATACCAGAAAATGGAAAGATCTCCCATGCTCTTGGATTGGTAGGATCAACATAATAAAAATGGCAATCTTGCCAAAAGCAGTCTACAGATTCAATGCAATCCCTATCAAAATTCCATCAAAATTCTTCAAGGACCTGGAAAGAACATTAAGCAACTTTATATGGAAAAACAAAAGGACCAGGATAGCTAAAACATCCCTATACAATAAAGGAACTTCAGGAGGCATCACCATACCTGACTTCAAGCTCTATTATAGAGCTATAGTCCTGAAAACAGCTTGGTATTGGCACAAAAATAGGCAGGTAGACCAATGGAACCGAATCGAAAGCTCTAATTTTAACCCACACACCTATGAACACTTGATTTGACAAAGAAGCTAAAACTGTACAATGGAAAAAAGACAGCATCTTCAACAAATGGTGCTGGCATAACTGGGTACTGGTATGCAGAAGACTGCAGATAGATCCATGTTTATCACCTTGTACAAAACTTAAGTCCAAATGGATCAAAGATCTCAACATAAATCCAGCCACACTGAAACTTTTAGAAGAGAAAGTGGGAGATACTCTTCAACGAGTTGGTACAGGAGACCACTTCCTAAACATAACACCAGTGGCACAGGCACTGAGATCGACAATTAACAAATGGGACCTTCTGAAACTAAAAAGCTTCTGTAAGGCAAAGCACACAGTCAAAAAGACAAAAAGGCAGGCCACAGAATGGGAAAAGATATTCACTAACCCTACATCTGACAGAGGGCTAATCTCCAAAATTTACAAAGAACTCAAGAAACAAGTCTCCAAAACACCAAAGGATCCAATTAAAAGGTGGGGTACAGATCTAAATAGAGAATTCTCTGTAGAGGAGGCTAAAATGGCCAAGAGACACTTAAGAAAGTGCTCAAAATCCTTAGCCATCAGGGAAATGCAAATCAACACAACTCTGAGATACCATCTTACTCCTGTCAGAATGGCTAAAATCAAAAACAACAAAGACAATTTATGCTAGAGAGCATGTGGAGAGAGAGGGACACTCCTCCACTGCTGGTGGGAGTGCCACCTCATACAGCCTCTTTGGAAATCAGTATGGAGATTCCTCAGGAAAATGGGAATTAATCTACCACAAGACCCAGCAATTCCACTCTTAGGCATATATCCAAATGAGGCAAGTTCATACAACAAGGGCATCTGCTCCACTATGTTCATAGCAGCATTATTTGTAATAGCCAGAACCTGGAAGCAACCTAGATGCCCCTCAACTGAAGAGTGGATAGAGAAAATGTGGTACATTTACACAATGGAGTATTACTCAGCAGAAAAAAATAATGGAATCTTGAAATTCGCAGGGAAATGGATAGCACTGGAAGAAGCCATCCTGAGTGAGGTAACCCAGTCGCAAAAAGACAGACATGGTATGTACTCACTCATATATGGATTTTAGACATGAATCAGGATAGTGCCCGTTTGCACTTCCACTGATAGAGAGTCTGGGAAACAGGCAAGAACCTAAAAGACATGCATATATGCATAGTACCCAAGAGAAGAGGATGGAGACAAGATCCTCTGAATGGATGGGGAACACGGCGAGGAGTGTGGGGGGGGGAGTGGGACCTGGGAAGAAGAGAGGGGGTGAAAAGGAAGAGAGTTGGTCATGGGGGAAAAGGAAGTTGAGGGGGTGGGGGTAGAATAGGGGGAAGAGGGAATCATAGGGTTGAATACAGATCAGGCACCAGAGCGACCTCGAGTGATCTAAAGGGATAACACCAATTGGCAAGCTAAGCAATAGTGGAGAGACCACCTCGAATGCCCATTCCTGATAATGAACTTGATGTCTATAACCATCCGGGAGCCTTCATCCTGTGACTGATGGAAGCAGAGGCAAACACACAATTAATCACTGAACTGAACCCAAGGAACCTAGTGACAGAGAGAGAGGAGTGATGAGCAAATCGGCAGAGACAGCTGATCTGAACAGGGGAGAGCTCTTGGATCCCAGACTGACAGTGAGGAGGCCAGAATGGGACTGATCTGGACCCCCCAAATGTGTCAGCCAGAAGGCCTGGGCAACCTATGGGGCCCTGAGCTGTGGATCAGTGTCTATCCCTGATATACAAACAGTCTTCGTGTGCCTATAGCACAAAGAGGGATGCTCTCTCAGCCTGGACTCTTAGGGGAGTGCCTGGACCCTACCCAGAGTAAAATGACAGACTCTGATATCCCTTATGTGGAAGGATTTGGCAATAGGGTGGGAGGGTGGGGGGAAAGGGGCGTGGGGGAGGAGGGGAGGGAGAGGGAACTGGGATTGACATGTAAAACAAGCTATTTAAAATAAAAAAAAGACATCCAGTGACAGAGATGGAGGAGTTAACCCCAGGGGTTAAGACTGGGTTGGTTTAACCCCCAGAAACAGCTGACCTGACAAAGGTTAGCTCTTGAATCCCAGACAGATGCCTGGAAATCCAGCATGTGGCTGATCAAGACTCCCTGAATGTGGATGACAGTGAGGATGCCTAGGTAACCTATTGATCCTTACGTAATAGATCGATATTTATCGTGGGTATACAAATGGACTTTGGAATCACATCCAACAATGAGAGATTCACTCTCACTCTGGACTCTTGGGGGAAGGTCTAAGCCCTGTCCTGGATGAAATGACAGACTATGGACACTGCCATGGAGAGCCTCACCCTCCCTGGGGAAATGCGGGTATTTGGTGGGGTTTGTGGGAATGCATGGGAGGAGGGGAGGGAAACGGATAGGGACCCGGAATTGACATGTGAAGCAACCATGTTTATAATTTAAATTTAAAAATAAAAAATTTATTTATACAAAAAAGATTTACTTTGATTGATGAATTCATTTCTCCTGGTATATCTTCAACACCTGAGATTCTCTCTTCCATCCCTTGTTCTCTGTTGGTAATGCTTGTATCTGTAGTACCTGACTATTTTCCCAGCATCTCTATTTCCAGCCTTTCTTCATATTGTGGTTTTTTTTATTGTCCCTATTTCAGTTTTCAACGCTTGCTCTGTTTGAACTGTTTCTTGAAATTTTCGGTTTATCTTTTCGTTTCATTTGTTGTTTTTTTAGAATTCTTTGGTTTGTTTTTTCTTCCATTTCTTACAGGGATTTTCATATATCCTATTTTTGGGCCACTATCATTTTCATGAATTTGTTTTTAAGGTCATTCTCTTCTGCTTCTTTTTCATTGGAGAGTTGGAGTCTTGCAGCTGTGGAGTCTCTAGAAGCTGGTGGTGTCATATTAGTTTTATTGTCTCTTGCCCATCTCTTTTACTCCTGGGGGCAAAAGAGCCCCTTACTGGTCTGGTGTTTATGGGACCAGAGTTCCCTTTTGGTGGGTGCAAGCAAGTCCAATACTCTGGTAGTTCTTCTATTGCTTGTCCTAGTTCTGGTCCCGTGGTTGAACAAAATGTCCAGGAATCTTGGGTGTGTCCTAGGCATTTTCTTAGTTTTCTTTTGTAGACAAATTGTAGATTATAGATATATGCTCTGTGGGCTCTGTCTTTTGTAATAAGGATTATTAGTCTTTGCATGATTTTCTCTTTAAAAACACACACACACACACACACACAGAGAATTGAATCATAATCTTTAAACCCTGAAGCCATGGTTCAGGATATCTTCCTATTTGTAGGTTTTTAGAGCATTTTTCTTACTTTTTGTAGTTTTGATCATTGACTGTTTTGTTTTTTATGGTCAAAGTATTCAAACACATGGGCTTATACTTACATTTAAATCACAAGAGTAGTGTATTTATATGGCTGATGTAACACACAAACTGTGTAACCTGAAAGAACAAGAAATATTGTTTCCATATTTCTGTAGATCAGAAGCCCCAAATGAAGAAACCAGTGGAACTGTAGTGATGCACCCAATATTACCTCTCTTAGCTCCCTGTGTCAGCATACCATGGCTTGTGGCTTCATCACTCCTATCTCCATTTTTGTGGTCAAATTGCCTTCACCCTGCCCTGTGCTTTCCTTGGGATCACTCTTTATACATGCATGTTCCTAGATTTACACAATTTAGAATGATCTCTTCATCTCAGGATCTATCCCATTTCAGGATTGTCATGTAGACTGACTTTAGGGATTAATTTTCCACCTATGACAAGTAATTTTTGGGATAACTTTAGTTTCTACATTCAGACCATCTTCCTAGATTAGCATAGTTAGGTATTTCATGCTGTTCTCTTTTCTTCTTTATTATTTTCTTTAAAGGATCTACCTTCATTGGCATGTCTTTCTTAAGGTTGGTAAAGTTTTCTTCAATGATTTTGTTGAATAAGTTTTCTGCCACTTTGAGGTGGTTTTCTTGCCCTTCTTCTATTCCTTTTATTCTTAGGTTTGGCCTTTTCATGGTGTCCCATATTTTCTGGATGTTTTGTGTTAGGGATTTGTTGGACGTAAGATATTCTTTGGTTGATGAATTAATTTCTCCTAGTGTATCTTCCACACTTGAGATTCTCTATTCAAGCCCTTGAATTCTGTTGGTAATGCTTGCATCTATAGTACCTGACCATTTGCCCATCTTCTCTATTTCCAGCCTTTCTTCAGATTGTGTTTTTTTATTATCTCTATTTCAGTTTTCAATCGTTGCAATATTTGAATTGTTTCATGCAATTTTTGGTTTATCTTTTCATCCATTTGTTGCATTTTATGATTTTTGTTTTGTTTTTTCGTCCATATCTTGCAATTTTGGTTTGTTTTTTCTTCCATTTCATGCATTTGTTCGGTTTGCTTCTTCTTCCATTTCTTGCATATTTTTGTTTTTTTCTTCCATTTCTTGTGCTTTTGTTTTGTTTTTTCATCCATTTCTATGAGGGATTTTCCTATATCCTCTTTTATGTCCTCTATCATTTTTCCTGTAGGTGGTTTTAAGGTCATTTTCTTCTGCTTCATTTGCATTGGAAAATTGGAGTCTTGCTGGTGTGGAGTCTCCAGAATCTGGCAGTGTCATATTTTTTTCTGTTGCTGAGTGTGGTTTTGTATTACCTCTTTCCTACCTCTTCTTCTAGTGGTTGCAGAAAGAGCCCCTTACTGGTCTGTTTTGTAGCAGACTAGATTTCCCTTTCAGTGTGTGAAAGCAAGTCCAATACTCTGGTAGTTCTTCTCTTCCTGGTCCTAGTTCTGGTCCTGTGGGTGGAGAAGCCCAGGGATCTAGGGTGCATAGTCTCCCACCTGGTCCACAGGTCCCTTTGGTGGAAGAGAAGACCTGGGATCTGGGGTGAGTGACTTCTGCCGGGATGGGAAGATCTGTGGCCAATCTCCTATGTTTATGGTCACAAAAATCACAAAACACAGGCATTTCCAGTGTGCTCTGATCAAGTATGCTATAGAGATCAGATGATACATTATCCAAATTTGGGTTTTTTTCCTTCTGAATCAATGTGTTGAATCTCACTTCATTTTGAGATAAAATATTCTGGCCAATCCTCCTGTCATGAAACATGCTAATTTTAATCCTTTGTTCCAATATAATTAAAGTCATTAAATATTGAATAGAAAATTGATGTCATGTCTATAATTATTTATAGTCTTTACCAGTCACAGGTTATGCAAAGTAGAATTCCTCCATTGTGTCTATATCTAGTCTTGCTCTAGGCTCCTTCCTTGAAGGCTGACATAAACTCCTTTAATGATGGATTGGTAAATTTCTGCTCTGACTTCCTCTGGTGAGCACCCCTCCCCAGACCCAACTGAACCTCTGACTTATCCACGCTAAACAGGGTAGCATGGGATGTACAGCTCACATATGGTCTACGCAGGGATACCTCCCTAGATCCCTTCCTGCCAGAGTCTGTAATACAATTTCTAATAAGTCTTAATAACAAAAGCCTGGACAATTAATCAATGTTCCTTATCAATCTTGGAGGATTATGAAATTCTCAGGCCTCCAGCCAATTTTCTGTCAATGCTTGAGGAATTTTATCACTACCTTTTTCTAGATGGACTGGCAGATTCATATATGATTGGATGTGTGTTATATAATAGAATGATTCCTATTCCTGATTATTCCTTTCCTTAAATAAATAATAAAGTCATTTCTGTATCATCTGTTATAAATTCACCAGTTTCAATATTGAAAAGTCCTCCTTCATATTGTAAATCAATAACTATCCTGAGATGTTCCATAAAATCCAGTAATACCTTGAGACCAGCATATACTTCTGACTTTGGGGCAGAATCATAAGAGTTTTGAACCATCTAACTTAAATGTTCTGATTTGTAACCTGCATTTCCTGATTCATTTGCATTAGTATCATGTAGAGGCTCCAGATATTAGTTTTTTCCATACCGTATGAGGATGATTCTAGTTAGTTCTCAGTATAAATTGGATTCTCTTACATTTTGTTGTTAATCTCTCCCAAAAGATGATTGCTTGCTCTTTGACAAGGTTGACTTTCTGCCTATAATTTGTCAACTGCATCATTAGTAAATAGATATTACAATATGTGTGTGGTCTGTTCTTTTTTCCATTACATCAACTCAATGATATTTTCCAAATATTTTTTCACCTTTTTACTGTATGTCATAATAAGGTCCATTTGAATGTAAACCTTCCCTACGCATTAATATTCCTCTAGGAGAATGCTTATTGTGTAAAATAAACAATATACAATAAAATTTTGGAGCCAAACAATCCACAAGTGCATCTAGTAATTTCTTTTCCACAAAAACCTATTCTTTCTCTGGTTTACCTTATAATTCTCTTGGGCTATTTAAGTCCTTGTCACCATCTCACATTTTGAGCTACTTAGTCAATGCATTTATTATCTACTCCAATATTGGGCTTTAGATCAGAAATGTCTCCTAGCTATATTTGAAAGTCATTAGCAGTTAGTAATCTAAATCTCCTAACTTGCATGCTTTGGGGTCTAATTTTCTATAGATATATTTTATATGCTAAATAATTAGTAGAATATCCTCTTTGTGCTTTTTCAGGAGCAGTTTGTAATTTCCAGCAAGTCAAACTTTTCTTTACTTCTTCAAACAATCTTTCTAAAGTATCTACATTTGAGTCAGCTACTAAAATGTCATCTATATAATGGTAAAGTATAGATTCCCGAAATTGCTTATGTATTATTTACAGTGGTTGACTTACAAAATATTGCTTAATCTGTGGGTAATTAACATTCCTTGTGGGAGAACCTTTCATTTGTATCTCTTTTAACAGGCTGAAAATTATTGTAAGTAGGCACTGTGAAGGCAAGTTTTTCTGTGTCTCTTTCTTTTAAAGATATAGTGAAAAAACAATCTTTTAAATCAATAACTATAAGAACCCACCCTTTAAGTAATAAGGACAGCATAGGAATTCCAAACTGTTGAGAGTTCATTGGCTGAATCTCCCAAATAACAGCTCTTAGATTTGTTTGTACTCTACATTTTCCTGATTTCTTTTTAATGAAAACACATGCGAATTTCAAGAACTGGTTGCTTCTTCATTATGTTGGACATTTAGCTACTCCTGTACAGTTGTTCTAAGAACTGCAGTTTCTTTACTGTTACAAGCTATACCCTGAGTGAAATGGCAGATTCTGAATATCCCCTATGTGGAAGGAATTGGCAATAGGGTGGGAGGCTGGGGGCGATTGTGGGGGGTGTGGGAGGAGAGGAGGGAGAGGGAACTGTTATTGACATGTAAAAAAATAAAGAAACAAAAAAGCTATTGGATAGCCCATACATATTTGATTGCCAACCATTTTAGAGGTAGGCCATTGGTGCTTTTGAAAGATTAGCAGCTATTGAACCCTGTTCTTGTACAACCTGAATATTTTGTTATTGTTCTTTACAACACCTTCTGATATTTTTCAAAGAAACATAAGTCAACTTATGATTTGTTTCTGTGATAGGAGGAATTTTAATCTGAGTATCCCTTAGTTGTAACAAATCATGTCCCCAAACATTCTTTACTATGATTAGTCACATAAGGCTTTAATTTTTCTCTATGTCCTGGTCAGATATACATGACCCATCTGACACTCTGTTTTGCCAGAGATAAAATTCCAATCCCTAAAAGCTGTACATTTGCTCCCTGAGGAGGACTATTTGAATGCCTGGATTCTAGTGCAATTATTTCTACATCTGAACCTGTGCCTACAGAACCTTCAAAGACAATATCATTTATTTGTATTTTTAATTTTGGTTTTTGTTCACTTATAGAAATTTTCCAAAATGTTTTCTTTATGGTTTCTCCTGAATATTTTTGTTCTCTCTTCTATAGGTTTTCTATAATCAAAAGCACTATATTCTTTTACAACAGGCATTATTTAATTGCTCTGGGAAGGAATTTTCTCCATGGTTACAGGACACATCTGAACTGAATTTTCTATGGGTGCTTTTGAGAGGACCCTCAATGTATTTCCCTATGACAAAGAGTTACCTTGACTGTCCCTTTTTGACCTACATTAATTTGTTCAATCCCTGCCTTTGTAAAACATTTATCATTTTCCTGAAGTTCTGTTTGAATTATGCTTAGAAAAAAGAACATTGTTTCTAGTATCTCTTGGCTATGTCTGTTGGTAGAGCATGATACACTTAATCTCAGGGTCATGGGTTCATGCCTCACATTGGGCACCAAGGTGTAGCACAAGTTCTACTATGTCTTAATAATAGAAGCGCAGAGTCAAATATTATGTGTTGAAATCTGAACGATCAATGAATCAGCAAATCCCTAGAGCTCTTACATCTATGAAATCCTCAGATTGAAAAGAGAGGAAGATCCTGCCTCCTCCCATCTATATTCCACTCTTTGCCCAACCATCTCACTTCTTGTTGGTTTGTACAGACTTCCAGACCTCTATGGTAAACCGGTAGCTACCTCTGCCTTCTGGTCTTCAGGCAAGCTATATTTGTATAAACAAGATATCACCACAAGAGCCATTCTTATTCTTCCTTCATAGATTCTGGCACACAGATCATCAACTACATGCCTCTGGTTAATTAATTCTGAACCAAAATTACCTATGTCACTGCTGCTCCCCAAACTTAACTTGGGATACAGACTACTAATCCTGTGTTTCTGGAGATCTTCTTTCAATCTGACATTATGCACACAGTTTAAGGGCTAGTATCCATTATAAAGTTCCTATACATGCTTTCAGTTTAGTTACCCAAATCCCAGCTTGCCTAAGCTATTATTATTATTCTTCCAACCATGCCTCGAGTGGACATATCATCTACCAGCTTTCAATGGTGAGATCCACAGATCTTTGCCTCACACTGTAATGCTCACCCTTCCGTTCCTGTCTCAATTAACATAGCTCCTTCACTGGATTCCTTGAGAGGCCACATTGAAAATCCTGCATTTTCAATTTCCATTCAAAGAGGCCCACTTAAGTGTGTGCAGATACACAATTGATTTACTTTTCCAGGAAGTATGAACTTTGCCCCCTAGGAGTATATGCTACTAATAGGCCCTAAACAAATCAAACCACTTTATCTTCTAGAAAGCCCTTTTGACAGTTTCCGAGTCAAGCCCACTTTTGTAGTTTCCACAGTATCAGGGATATCTATGACTATCCATTTTGTCACCTCCTATTTCTTGTCCCTTCCCCTTAACATTTTTGCCTGGGTCACCATATCACAGATTGGCTTAATTTTGATGACACATGTAATGTTCATGTTTTCTTTATCATGACCAAGATTACCTATGCTAATATCACATTCCACAGTATTCCTGTAGATTTACAGGTTGTATATTGGACTTGACTATTGAATTCCCCCAAATCTCAGCTGGCAGGGACATCACCACACTTCTGTGGCTGCTCTGGTGATGTACATCCTGTGCAACATTTCATGCTAAATTCCCGCAAGAAACAAGATCCCCATATGCTATGATCATTATCCCTGGCAAATGTTAGTATTTTTGTATTTTGTTGGCTTTTATTGCTCTTTTGAACAAATTGCTTTGCTTGTTCAAATACACTGATTCTTGCCTGTCAGAATTATGTACTCACTCCCATGCCTACCTCTCTCCATGCAGGGATGGCAATAGCTGCTTCCCTTGGTAGTTATACCATGATAAGCAGACTTTTTAAATTGCTATAGTCTAACATCCATATCTGGATGCCTAATTTGAAGATTCATCTTGAGTTGTGGCACTCACCTGAAACTAACTTGCATCAGTCATTATGTCATTCTCAGCCATAGCTAATGTCATGCTGGTTTGGCAAAAGGTTTCCCAAGTGATGCATTCTGGAACTAAGTATATATGTGCCATGTGCAAACTCCAAGAACTGCATTAGGATGAACAGACCACACTTCAGACTAGCCTGAGTATGCTTCTCTGAACTTTACCTTCCAGTGTCATGTTCATACTCACTTGTCTAGTTCTCTAGTTCATAGTACACAGATTCCCTAACAACTTTGACTTTGAGCTCCAAAAGTCCTCGCTCCCTATGATCAGCCCCATATCATGGGCCTAAGTATGATCATAAAATTCCCTCAGTTCCTTTTCTCAGTGAATTCCTGCATAATCAAGCTGACCTGTGCCATCATCCACCAATTTATGTTATTGTATCCTGGTTGACAAACAAAAAAACTTCATCAAATATTAGAGTGTTGAGAACCAACTTGCTCTACTGGTGAATGTATCAGATATTCTTGATCCTTTCTTCAGAACCAGGTTTAACTGTGCCACCTCCACACTCTCTAAAATTAAGAAATGAAGTAGAGATCATCCAGCCATTTGAATTATTATAGTCCACAACACCTTGCTTGGTGGTGTCATCCCCATATTCCCAGGTATGGCCGTCTATATGTAAATGTGCAGATGTCAAAACAGTTTTGCCTTATGTTTTCCAAATAATCTTATTTGCCAGAATCATCTCCTCACTCCCCTACATAGGACATGTATAAAAGTTGTTACTGTTGTTTCCTTTACAGCATCTCATCAGAACCAAATCACCCTCAACCCTCTGCCCAATGGAAGGCCTCTCTGTAATTGCACCAGTCATGCTTCGAGGTTGCCTGATGATCACCACACTAACTCTCCTGCTTTTGTCATTACTGAACTCTCAGAAGAGATTCTGGACATCTGGTTCATGCACCCACAATTTCTAGAGAGCTCTGCCAGAATCCAGCTGTCTTGTACTCCCAGACCTACCTGGAGAAGCATTCATTGCTCTACCTCTTTAGTTCCTCATAAGATTGGCTATGAGAGCCATTCCTATACTTTGAAGTATTGCCTAGCCTTTGTCTTGCAGCACTAGCTTTCCTTCGTCATTTCTCCCAGAGTCAATGCCACCTGGACTATCTATATCGCAGTGTCTAATGCTCTCACTTGCACAGTTCATGGAAATCTTGTCAACAGAAAGTCTCTGTGGGTTTCACCAGCCCTATCTTGACAAATTTGCCTCGTAATGTTCTTTGGAGGCTTTGGGTCACTATTAGGATCTGGCAGTCTGTCTGATATTATCTACTTTTAAGTTTACATTTTGAATGTCATGTTCTGCAGGTCTCTGAAGTATTAGAGTTTTGTCTTCCTTAAGCTTAACTGTTGAAAGTATAAACTTTATTAACCTTTATTAACACTTGGGAAATGATGCACCTTTCCCCTTCTCTGGGGAAACATGAATGTCTCTCTTATGGTCCTCCTTATTTCCTAGCTTCTCTGGAGGTGTTGGTTGTAGGCTGATAATGCATTGCTCTATGTCTAATATCCATATATGAGTGAGCACATCATATGTTTCTCTTTCTGTGTCTGGGTTACCTCACATAGGATGGAATGTTGGTGTAAGTTAGGAGGACTGGGCAGTCTATGTGTCCTCTGGGAGTGTAGCCAGCATTTATCCCTTGTGCATAAATGGACTTTGGACACCCATTTCACTAGGAGGGATACTCTACAAGGCTAGCCACATGTAAGCGAAGGGCATAGGCCCTTGCCCAAATAATGTGACAGATTTTGATGATCCCCATGAGAGGAATCACTTCCCATGGGGATTTGATGGTATATATATATTGCTTCACAGTCTTCCCTACAGGTCAATCAGACACATTCTCTCAATGAAGGTTTCCTCCTTCCAGATGATCCAAGCTTATGGATTATGTCAAGTTGGAAAATTACTAATAAACATAGCTTATTACTTACACACTTCACAAAAATGCATCACTATGAAGTCATAAACTTTCCTTCCTAGGTCATCCTCCACGTATCAATTAATCTTGTGGTAGTTAATGTTACATAATTTTCCAAGTGGTGTTGGCACACATCTTTAATACCATCACTAAGAAGACAAAAGTAGGCAGATCTCTGTGAAATAAAGGCCAGGCTGTTCTGCAGAATGAGTTACAGGAGAGGCTCCACTGATACACAGAGAAGCCTTGTATCAAAAAATAAAACTAAAAAAAACAAAGCCATAATTTTCAAAAATGAAACATTTGAAATTTTCATTGTCTTTAAAATAATTACTGTCTCTTCAAATGTTCATAGTCTATCATCTCTTGTCTCCTGTAAAAATATATAAAAATAAAATCAAAATCAGGTAAATACATTCTTTGACTAAGAGGGAAAAAGAAGCACAGCCTTATGATCAAACCAAAGGAAAAAACTATAAAAGGGTAAACCATGTAGTGTCCTATGTATAAGATTAACTTAAAATCTTCTGAGATTTAAAGAGCTCAGGCAACTCTGCCTCCGTCATAAGTAACACAGCAAGTTTGTCACATAGGTTTAGTCAAGGTTCACTCTAGACCTGCAGCTGCTCTGTTGCCTATAGCCTTGTCCTTGTTTCTCAGCTACATGGCAGTTTGAATAGCTAGTGAGGCTGTACTTTTTCCAGTAGTCTCTCCTAAGATTGCCTCAGGGTTTTAGATCCTACCTAATGGTGCCAAGGCACATCTTCTATCCATGCCACTTTTAATCTTTCTCTTCCACTGCAAGTGAGGCTGCTCCTTCTAAAACAGCCTCTTGTGGCCTCTCAGAGAGCCAAACCTCATATCTGCAGCTATATACATTGCAATCCAAAGAAACATATTCACCAGAGCCATTTTCATGCTCCCATGCCTGGTAATGTTTATCTGTTTCTGGAATAACAGCTGCTCATGAGTTACCCTCTAGTAATGAATTTATGCACAGAATACTCACTGCCAGTGATAAACATCCTACAAAAGGCTACATCTTCCACAACAAACTGAAAAAATTGGGACAAACTGCATACTCCATGGCCTGTTTTTCTACTGCAAAAACAAAGATGCCAGCCCATTGCCACTTTCCTAGGTTTTCCTCTGCTTTCAAAGATATCTCTGTAGTGATAATCTTTGAGAGGCATTCAGAACTGAGTAACAACCTTGTACTCTATATCAGAGCACTTGTCACACAGTCCAGACTGAGAGAGCATCCCTCTTTGTGGGATGTGCACCCAAAGTCCCTTTGTATGCCAGGGATAAATACTGAACTACTACACAAGTCCTCATAGTTTGCCTAGGACTCCTCCTTGACACCCATATTCAGGGGGTCTGGATCAGTCTCATGCTGGCCTCCCAGCCATCAGTTTTGTGGTCCAACTGCTCCCAATTGTTCAGGACAGCTGTTTCTCTGGGTTAAATAAGCCTAGTCTTGCCCCATTTGCTCATCATTCCTCCCTGTCTGTCACTGGATTCCAGGAGTTCAGTAGAGTGTTTAGCTGTGGGTGTCTGTCTCTGCTTCCATCAGCTTCTGGATGAAGGCTCTAGGATGGCATATAAGGAAGTCATCATACTCATTATCACAGAGGGGCATATTAGGTAGTTTCTCCACTATTGCTTAGTTTGCCAGTTAGTGTCATCCTTGTAGATCCCTGGAATCCTCAGTAGTGCCAGATCTTTCCTCAAGTCTATAATAACTCCCTCTATTATGGCATCTCTTGTCCTGCACTCCTCTATTCTTCCCCCAACTCAATCTTCCTGCTCCCCATGTCCCCGCTGCCTCCTCCTCTTCCATTCCCTCTTTTCCCGTCTCCATCTCCCCTCCCAGCCCATGCTCCCAATGTCCTCAGGAGATCTTTCCTCATTCCACTCCTGCTGGATACTATGCATATCTCTTAGGATCCTGTTTCCCAGACTCTCTGGCAGAGAGATTTGTAGGCTGACATGCCCCTGATCCCTGTCTAAAATACATACATGAGTGAGGACATACCATGTTTTCCTTTTTGTGACTGGCTTACCTCACTAGGGATGGTATCTTCTAGTGCCGTTTATTTGCCAGCCAATTTCAAGATTCCACTTGTTTTCTACTGAGTAGTTCTCCATTGTGTAAATGTACTACTTTTTCTCTATCCACTCTTTAGTTAACGGGCTTCTAGGTTGCTTCCAGGTTCTGGCTATTACAAATAATGCTGCTATGAATATAGTGGAACACATGTGTTTGTAGCATGAATGTTCATCTTTTTGGTATATGCCTAAGAGTGGAATTACTGGGTCTTATGGTAGACTGATTCCCATTTTTCTGAGGAATCTCAATTCTGATTTCCAAAGTGACTATGTGTTGGCACTGCCAGTGGAGAATTGTTCTCCTTTCTTCAAATCCTCTCCAGAATAAACTGTCATTAGTGTTTTTATTTTAGCCATTCTGACAGGAGAAAGATGGTATCTCAGAGTTGTTGTTTGTTTCTGCATTTCCCTGATGGCTACGCATGATGAGCTTTTTCTTAAGTGTCCCTTTTATACTCCTCTATTGATAATTCTCTATTTACTTCTGTACCCCACTTTTTAATTAGATCATTTGGTGTTTTGGAGACTTGCTTCATGAGTACTTTGTAAATTTTGGATATAAGCTCTCTGTCAGATATGGGGTTAGTGAATACCTTTTCCTTTCTTTTTGTCTTGCTGACTGTGTCGTTTGCCTTACAGATGCTTCTCAATTTCAGGAGTTCCCAGTGGTTATCTGTTGATCTCCGTGTCTCTGCTACTGATTTTATTTTCAGGAAGTAGTCTCCTGTGTCAATTCCATTCCAGGGTCCTTCCTACATTCTCTTCTAGAGTTCAGTGTGGCTGGATTTATGCTGAGGTCTTGGATCCATTTGGACTTAAGTTTTTATTTTGGCGATAGACATGGGTCTATCTGCAGTCTTCTACATGCCATCATCCTGTTATGCCAGAACCATTTGTTGAAGATGTTTTCTATTTTCCACTGTATAATTTTACCTGCTTTGTCAACCATCAGGTCTTCATAGGTATATGGGAACTATCAGGGTGTTCAATTCAATTCCATTGATCTACCTGTCTATTTTTGTGCCACTTCCAAGCTGTTTTCATGAGTATAACTCTGTAATGGAGCTTGAAGTCAGGAATGCTGATGCCTCCGGACACTACTTTGTTGAACAGGGTTTTTTTGGGTATCCTGGTTCTCTGGTTGTTCCATATGAAATTGAGAATTGTTCTTTCAAGTTCTGAGAAGAATTCTGCTGGCATGTTAATGGGGATTTCTTTAAATCTCTAGATTGCTTTTGGCAAGATTGCCATATATTTACATTGATCCTACCTATCCAAAAGCATGGGAGTTCTTTCCATTTTCTGTTGTCTTCTTTAATTCATTTCTTTAAAGTCTTAAAGTTCTTGTGATACAGGTCTTTAACTTGTTTGGTTAGAGTGACCCCAAGGTATTTTATGATGTTTGTGGCAATTGAAAAGGGTTAAATTTCTCTGATTTCTTATTTTGTTGTCTGTATATATTATGGCTACTGATTTTCTTGAGTTGATCTTGTATCCTACCACTTTGCTGAAGGTATTTATCAGTTGTAGGAGTTCCCTGGTAGAGTTTTTTGGGTCACCATATCTTCTGTAAATAGTGAAATTCTGATCTCTTCATTTCCAAATTTTATCCCCTTGACCTCCTTTTGTTGTCGTATTGCTCCAGCTAGAAATTCAAGTACAATATTGAAGAAGTATGGAGATAGTGGACAGCCTTGTCTTATTCCTGATTTTAGAGGAACTGCATTGAGTTTTGGTCCATTTAGTTTGATGTTGGCTATTGGATTGCAGCATATACTTTTCATTATATGCAGTTATGTTCCTGCTATCATTCATCTCTCCAAGACCTTTATTTTGAAAAGGTGTTGGACTTTGTTAAAAGTTTTTTCCGCACCAAGTGATCTGATCATATGATTTTTGTTTCTCAGCTTGCTTATATGGCAGATTGTGTTGATGGATTTTTGTATGTTGAACCACCCCTGCATCCCTGGAATAAAACCTACTTGATCACAATCGATGAATTTTCTGATGTGTTCTTGGATCCAATTTGCCAGTATTTTGTTGAGTCTTTTTTGCAACAATGTTCCTGAGGGATATTGGTCTGAATTTTTCTTTCTTAGTTGTGTCTTAGTGGGGCTTGGGTATCCAGGTTATCAATCCTTATGAAAAGAGTTTGGCAAAGAACCTTCTGCTTCTATTGCATAGAATATTTTGAGGAAGATTTATATAAGCTGTTCTTTTAATTTGTGGTGTAATCCTACACTGAGGCCATCTGCACATGGACTTTTATTGTTGTTAGGAGACTTTTGATGAGTGCTTCGATTTCATTAGGGGTTATAGGTCTACTAAAATTGCCTATGTGTTCGTTGTTTAATTTTGGTAAGTGATATATATATATATATATATATAATCATCCATAAGGATCTTTGATGCTTGTGGAAGAGTAGCTGTAGTGTGTCGTTAAGAAAAGTTCACGTGTGATGTATTAATGGCTGATCCTAAATTTAAACTTTTCCGTTTTCCTGAGGAATCTCCATACTGATTTCCAAAGTGACTGTACAAGTTGGCACTCCCACCAGCAGTGGAGGAGTGTTCCCCTTTCAACACAGCCTCTCCAGCATGAATTGTCATTGGTGCTTTTGTTTTTAGCCATTAAGACAGGAGTAAGATGGTATCTCAGAATTGTTTTGATTTGCATTTCCCTGATGGCTAGGGATGTTGTGCACTTTCTCAAGTGCCTCTAAGCCATTTTGGACTCCTCTATAGAGAATTCTCTATTTAGTTCTGTAGCCCAATTTTTACTTGGATCCTTTGGTGTTTTGGAGACTTACTTCTTGCATTCTTGGTAAATTTTGGAGATCAGCCCTCTGTCAGATTTGGAGCTAGTGAATATCTTTTCCCATTCTTTGGGCTGCCGTTTTGTCTTGCTGACTGTGTCCTTTCCATTACAGAAGCTTCTCAGTTTCAGGAGGTCCCATGTATTGATTGTTTACCTCACTGTCTGTGCTAATGGTGTTATGTTCAGGAAGCTGTCTCCTGTACCAATTCGTTCAAAGGTACCACCCACTTTCTCTTCTAAGCGGTTCGGTGTGGCTGGATTTATGTTGAAGTCTTAAATCCATTTTGAATTAAGTGTTTTGCATGGTGATAGACATGCATCTATCACCATTCTCCTACATGCCAGCATCCAGTTATGCCGGCACCATTTGTTAAAGTTTCTTCAGCAAACACTGCTGTGGTGTCTGTCAGTTCCAGAGGAGGCTTTATACCCTCCAGTAACAGGCTCCAATTGCTTTCATAGATATGCTGTGTGGTTTATATCTTTTCACATACCCTTAGTTAGGATTCTGTTGTAACTCCCACTTTTACTTGACATATATTTCAAAGGTCTCTTCATTCTGAGTCATTCCCAGCCTGAAACCATCACAAAGACCTGTGTGTACCGATGATGTATGTATTCTGTGTATGCATATGTGAGATAGGCCCCAAAATGTACTGTTAGGTGTATCTGTGGCACATGTCTATGTACTCAGAGCTCAAGATAGTTATTAAATGTATTCATCTCTCACTCTACCACATTAAGAAATGTTCTCTCCCATAAAGTGCAATTGTTTTTAATCAAGTAAACTAGTAATCACAAAGCCACAGAGATGTTACTCTTTAGGACACAAAACTTGGATTGAAGGTATACATGAGACTAAACCAAGGATGTTACATAGTTACTGTAGCCAGGACACAGGTCTACATGATTGCACAAGACTTGTTCTTTACCCTTGAGTCATCTCTCTATCTCACTTTTAGGTTAATAAAAATTTTTTTCTATTGAATCCATAGAAAATTTATGCATTCTTTCACCTTTAGTGGTTCATATAGAGGCTTGGCTATTTCCCTGTAGGCCAGAGTCTATACAGAGCAACATGAGTATTTTCAGCTAATGTATATTCATCTGAGGAAGGGGCAAAATATCCAGTATCTGTATTATTACCCAATAGTACAGCCCAGTATCTAATGGTCAGAATGAAGACCAGGTATTTCACCCTTTGCTCTTTAAGGGCCTCTGTTTAATCACGTTCATAGCAGCATTGCTTGTAATAGACAACACCTGGAAGCAACCTAGATGTACCTCAACTGAAAAATGGATAAAGAAAATGTTGTATATTTAAACAATGGAGTACTACTCAGAAGAAAAAAGCAATGGAATCTTGAAATTCACAGGCAAATGGATGGGACTAGAAGAAACCATTCTGAGTGAGGTAATCCAGTCACAAAGAGACAAACATGGTATGTACTCATATATGGATTTTAGACACAGAGCAAAAGACTACCAGCCTACAATCCACACTGCCAAAAAAGCTAGGAAACAAGGAGAACCATAAGGCAGACATACATGGTCCCCTGGAGACGGGGAAAGGGAAAAGATTTCCTGAGCTAATTGGAAGCATGGAGGGAGGAGAGAGGGAGTTAGGAGAAAGAGAAGGGGAGAAGAGGAGGAGAGAGGAGGACATGAGGTAGCAGGAATATTGGGTCTGGGGAAGAGTAGAGGAGAGCAAGAAAAGAGATACCATAATAGAGGGAGTCATTATAGGTTTAAAGAGAAATTTGGCACTAGGTAAATGTCCTGAGATCTACAAGAATGACCCCAATTAATCTAAGCAATAGGCGAGAGGCTAACTTAAATGCCCTTCCATTATAATGGTATTGATGACTACCTTAAATGCCATCATAGTGCCATCATCCAGTACCTGATGGAAGAAGAACAGACACCCACAGCTAAACAATGATCTGAATTTCTGGAATCCAGTTTCAGGATGGGAGGAGTGATGAGCAAAGGGGTCAAGACCAGGCTGGAGAAACTCACAGAAACAGGGTGTCAGTTAGGAGGCCTGGGAAATCTATGGGGCCTCTGGCAGTGGATCAGTATTTACCCCTAGTATAAAGAATGGACTTTAGAAGTCCATCCCAGGTAGAAGGATATTCTCTCAGCCTAGACATAAGGGGAAGGGTCTAGCCCCTGCTCCAAATGATATGACAGACCTTGAAGATTCCCCATGGAAGGCCTTACACACCCTGGGGGGAAAAATGGGAATGGGATAGGTTGTTGGTGGGGGGCAAGGGAGGAGGGGAGGGAAACATAACTGGGGTTGGCATGTAAAATAGGTTTATTTCTAATTTAAGTTTTAAAAAGGGAAGAAAGAACATAAGACTACAACAGGAATTTTCTACAGTTTAAAAAACCTGCAGCAGGGAGAAGTATGTAAATTAGCACACACACACACACACATACACACACACGAGTAGCCTTCATACAAATAGCAAGAATATTGAAAAAGAAATCATTGAAACAGTATTTATACAACTGTCTCCAAATATATCTTGGGGCAACATTATCCAAGCAAGTGAAAGACTTATGCTATAAAAACAGAAATATTTCTCATGCTCAGGCATGGGTAGTATTAATATAGTAAAAATGGTCATGCTAACAAAATGGTCATCCTGATTTGATGTAATTCCCATCAAAATTCCAATACAGTTCTTCACAGATATTGAAAGGATGATTCTCAGCTTCATATGGAAACCAAAACTAAACCAAACGACACAAAGTCAAGGATAGCTAACACATTCAAGAATTGTGTTTTTTTAAAAAAACAACTGTTGAATAGCTAGCCATTCCCAAGTTTAAGCTATATTACAAAGCTATGTTAATAAAAACACCATGACATTGAAAAACACAAAACAACAAAAAATAAAAACCAGACATTGATCGATGGAATCCATTTGAAGACCGAGAAATAAATCCAGTCACCTGATTTGTGACAAAGAAACCAAAATTTATCAGTGTAGAAAAAAAGCATCTTAAACAAATGATCCTTATCATACTACATGTCTGCATATAGAGGAGAGGAATGCAAATTAAATCATATTTATCACCCTGCAAAGACCCTGCAAAAATTTCACCTCCTAATGGATCAAAGACCTCACTATAAGGCCAGACAACCTGAATCTGATAAAAGAGAAAGTGTGGGATAGCCATGTATTTGTTGGCACAGGAAAAGACTTTCTGAATAGGACACACATAGGGACACCACAAATAATAAATAGAATTTCATGAAACTGGAAATCTTCTCTATGACAAAGGACAGCATCTTTCTTAAAGTGACAGCCTACAGAGTGGGAAACAACCATTAACAGTTATGCTTGGGAAAGAGAGGATTAGTGTCTAGAATATATAAAGAACTACAAATAAAAAGGAAAACCAAGAAAAAAGTACTTCAAGTAAAAACCAGGGAGTATAAAGCTAAAGAAAGTTCTCAAAAGATGAAACAAAAATAACTGAAAATTCAACAGCTATAACCATCAGGGAAGTGGAAATGAAAACTACTTTGAGACTTCCACTTACTCCAGTCAGATTGACCAAGATCAGTGAATCAAATGACAACACATGCAGGTTAGAATGTTGGGAGAGCATAACATTTATTCATTGCTGATGTGAGTGCAAACCTGTACGATCAATATGAAAATCACTGTAGATATTTCTCAGAAAGCTTAAAATTGACCTACCATAAGATCCAGCTGTACTACTCATGAGCATATACCCAAATGACTACATCCTACTACAGAGACACTTGCCCATTAACGTTCTTTATCATTTTGTTTGTAATAGACAGAAATTGGAAACAGCTTAGCTGACCAACAAGTAATAAATGGAAAAAGAAAATGTGATACATTTCTGCAATGGAATATTATTCAACTGTTAAGAAAAGTAAAATTGCTGGGCGGTGGTGGCCCACACCTTTAATTCCAGCACTTGGGAGGCAGACAGAGGAGGATCTCTTTAAGATCGAGACCAGCTTGGTCTATAGGAGCTAGTTCCAGCACAAGCTACAAAGCTACAGAGAAACCTTATCTCAAAAGACCAATACAAGAAAACCCCAAAAATTCAAAATTATGGAATTTTCATTTCAGGTAAATGGATGGAGTTAGAAACAATCATTCTGAGATAACCCAGACAGAGAAAGATAAACATTGAATATTTCCTCTTCTAGGTGGCTGTTAGCTTTTAAGTTTACATGTGTTTTTCAATTCAAATACCCGTAGAGGTCAGGTACTTAATAAGGGACCACAGTGCAGGAGGGGATCTTCAAAAGATGGGAAAGTGTAGTTATGAGGTGTTAGTAGAACACTAGAAGGCCTGAATAGGAAATGGTATGGGAGGGCAAGGTAAAGAGGAAATGGGGGTAAGCCTGGAACTACTACAAAATGTATTTTGTTAGTCATAAGGAATTTTACTATGATGGAAGCTTTCAAAAGTGTATACTTTGGGTTTTTTTTTCGGTTTTAGGCTTTATTTTTGTTTGTTATAGTTCTCTCTCTTTCTGTGTGTGTGTGTGTGTGTGTGTGTGTAGAGAGAGAGAGAGAGAGAGAGAGAGAGAGAGAGAGAGAGAGTGTGTGTTTGAGGGATAAGAGACACAGAGAGAGGGATGGGTGTTGGGCAGGGGATCAGGGGTATCCCTGCCACAGGCCCAATCTCACCTGAAGCTGGGCTCGCCCCATATAAGCAATTTCAGTAGACCTAT
>NW_024433752.1:0-658 GCF_017639785.1 Mesocricetus auratus | reverse complement strand
ATAGCTACGTTGATTTGCATATTAAACAATATATACATGTATGTCATCACCCATGGTGCTCTATTAACATGTGCCAATTATTTCATGCATTAGCATATGTGCTGGTTAGTTTTTGTCAATTTATAATCATTTGGGAAGAGGAAACTCCAGTTGAGAAAAGCTTCAATCAGACTGGCCTGTGGGCAAGCCTGTGGACCATTTTCTTGATTAATGATTGTCATGGGAGACCACAAGCCACTGTGGGTGGACAGAACAACAGACTCTGAGGAAATCCAGAGAATCATCAGGTCATACTTTGAAAACCTGTACTCCACAAAATTCGAAAATTTAAAGGAAATGGATGACTTCCTGGATAGCTATCAATAGCCAAAACTAAATCAAGAACAGATAAGCAATTTAAATAGACCTATAACCCCTATGGAAATAGAAGCAGTCATCAAAAGTCTCCCAACCAAAAAAAGTCCAGGTCCAGAAGGCCTCAGTGCAGAATTCTACCAGAAATTCAAAGAACAGCTTATACCAATTCTTCTAAAAATATTCCACATAATAGAAGTAGAAGGGTCTTTGCCAAGGTTATATGAGGCTTCAATAACCTTGATTCCCAAGCCACACCAAGACACAACATCAAACTAAATGGACAGAAACTCAATGCAATTCC
>NW_024433751.1:0-4065 GCF_017639785.1 Mesocricetus auratus | reverse complement strand
CACTGTTGTATTGTTAGTTTCCAAGAATTTAAGCACCTATATTCTCATACAATGTTGTATCGTTAGTTTCGAGGTAGTTAAGCACAAAGTTTTATATACTGTGTCGTATCGTTAGTTTTCATGAAGTTAATTGTGTAGTTTCTCATATAGTGTTACATTGTTAGATTTCATGAAGTTAAGCACATAGTTTCACACATAGTGTGGTATCGTTAGATTTAAAGAAGTTAAGCACGGAGTCTCTCATGCAGTGTTATATGGTAAGTTTTCATGAAGTTCAGCACATAGTAGCACCCACAGTGTTGTATCGTTAGTTTTGAAGAAGTTAAGCACATAATTTCTAATACATTGTTATATGGGATGTTCTCAAGTAGTTAAGCACATAGCTTCACACACAGTGTTGTATTGTTCGTTTTGACAGAGTTAAGCATGTTGTTTACACACAGTGTTGTATTGTAAGTTACCATGAGGTTAAGCACGTATATTCTCACACAATATTGTATCCTAGTTTTGAAGAAATTAAGCACGTAGTTTTGTATACTGTGTTGTATCGTTAGTTGTCATGACGTTAAATATGTAGGTTCTCATATAGTGTTATGTAGTTAGATTTCATGAAGTGAAGCACATAGTTTCACACACAGGGTTGTATCATTAGATTTGAAGAAGTTAAGCACGTAGTTTCTAATGCAGCGTTATATGGTAAGTTTTCATGAAGTTAAGCACACAGTATTACACAAAGTGTTGTATCGTTAGTTTTGAAGAAGTTAAGCACGTAGTTTCTAATACAGTGTTATATGGGATGTTCTCATGAAGTTTAGCAATAGTTTCACACACAGTGTTGTATCGTTAGTTTTGAAGAAGTTAAGCACGTAGTTTCTAATACGGCGTAATAAGGGAAGTTCTCATGAAGTGAAGCACATAGTTTCACACACAGTGTTGTATCGTTAGTTTTGACGAACGTAAGCATGTAGTTTCACACACAGTGTTGTATTGTAAGTTTCCATGAAGTTAAGCACGTATATTCTCACACAATGTTGTATCGTTAGTTTTGAAGAAGTGAAACAAGTAGTTTTATATACAGTGTTGTATCGTTTGTTTTCATGAAGTTAAGTGTGTAGTTTCTCATATAGTGTTATATAGTTAGATTTCATGAAGTTAAGCACATAGTTTCACACACAGTGTGGTATCGTTAGTTTGAAGAAGTTAAGCACGTAGTTTCTAATGCAGTGTTATATGGTAGGTTTTCATGAAGTTAAGCACATAGTATTACACACAGTGTTGTATCCTTAGTTTTGAAGAAGTTAAGCACGTAGATTGTAATACAGTGTTATATGGGATATTCATGTTTTTAAGCACATAGTCACACACAGTGTTGTATCATTAGTTTTGAAGAAGTTAAGCACGTAGTTTCTAATACAGTGTTATATGGGATGTTCTCATGAAATTAAGCACATAGATTCACACACAGAGTTGTATCGTTAGTTTTGAAGAATTTAAGCATGTAGTTTCACACAGTGTTGTGTTGTATGTTTCCATGAAGTTAAGCACGTATATTCTCACACAATGTTGTATCGTTAGTTTTGAAGAAGTTAAGCCCGTAGTGTCTAACACAGTGCTATATGGAGTGTTCTCATGAAGTTAAGCACATAGTTTCACACACAGTGTTGTATCGTTAGTTTTGAAGAATTTAAGCACATATTTTCTAATACAATGTTAAACGGGAAGTTCTCATGAAGTTAAGCACATAGTTTCACACACAGTGTTGTATCGTTAGTTTTGAAGATGTTAAGCACGTAGATTTATATACTGTGTTGTATCGTTATTTTTCATGAATTTAATTATTTAGTTTCTCATATAGTGTTATATAGTTAAATTTCATGAAGTTAAGCACATAGTTTCACACACAGTGTGGTATCGTTAGTTTTGAAGATGTTAAGCTCTTAGTTTTATATACTGTGTTGTATCGTTAGTTTTCTTGAAGTTAAGTATGTAGTTTCTCATATAGTGTTATATAGTTAGATTTCATGAAGTTGAGCACATAGTTTCACACACAGTGTTGTATTGTAGTTTTGAAGAAGTTAAGAATGTAGTTTCTAATACAGTGTTATATGGGATGTTCTCATGAAGTTAAGCACATAGTTTCACACACGGTGTTTATCATTAGTTTTGACGAAGTTAAGCAGGTAGTTTCACTCACAGTGTTGTATTGTAAGTTTCCATGAAGTTAAGCACGTTTATTCTCACACAATGTTGTATCGTTAGCTTTGAAGAAGTAAAGCCCGTAGTTTCTAATACAGTGGTATATGGGAAGTTCTCATGAAGTTTAGCACATAGTTTCACACACAGTGTTGTTTCAATAGTTTTGACGAAGTTAAGCATGTAGTTTCACACACAGTGTTGTATTGTAAGTTTCCATGAAGTTAAACACGTATATTCTCACACAATATTGTATCGTTAGTTATACAGAAGTTAAGCACGTAGTTTTATATACTATATTGTATCGTTAGTTTCCATGAAGTTAATTATGTAGTTTCTCATATACTGTTATATAGTTTTATTTAATGAAGTTAAGCACATAGTTTCTCACACAGTGTTGTATCATTAGATTTGAAGAAGTTAAGCACGTAGTTTCTAATGCAGTTTTATGGTAAGTTTTCCTGAAGTTAAACACACAGTATAACACACAGTGTTGCATCGTTAGTTTTGAAGAAGTTAAGCCCATAGTTTCTAATACAGTGTTATAAGGGATGTTTTCATGAAGTTAAGCACATAGTTTCATACACTGTGTTGTATCGTTAGTTTTTAAATTTTATCCATGTAGTTTAACATATTGTGTTTTATTTTTAGTTTCCTTGAAGTGAAGCACGTATTTTCTCACAAAATGTTGTATCGTTAGTTAAGCACGTAGTTTCTAATACATTGTTATATGGTAAGTTCTCATGAAGTTAAGCACATAGTTTCACACACAGTGTTGTATCGTTAGTTTTGAAGAAGTTAAGCACATAGTTTTATATAATGTATTGTATCCTTAGTTTTCATGACTTTAGGTATGTAGTTTCTCATATATTGTTATATAGTTAGATTTCATGAAGTTAGGCACATAGTTTCACACACAGTGTTGTATCATTAGTTTTGAAATATTAAACATGTAGTTTAACATCCTGTGTTTTATTGTTAGTTTCCTTGAAGTGAAGCACGTATTTTCTCACACAATATTGTATCGTTAATTTGGAAGAAGTTAAGCACGTAGTTTTATATACTGTGTTGTATCGTTAGTTTTCATGAAGTTAATTATGTAGTTTCTCATATAGTCTTATATAGTTAGATTTCATAAAGTGAAGCACATAGTTTCACACACAGTGTGGTATCATTAGATTTGAAGAAGTTAAGCACGCAGTTTCTAATGCAGTGTTATATGGTAAATTTTCATGAAGTTAAGCACACAGGATCACACACAGTGTTGTATCCTTAGTTTTGAAGAAGTTATGCAACTGGTTTCTAAAACAGTGTTATAAGGGAAGTTCTCAAAATGTTAAGCACATAGTTTCACACACAGTGTTGTATCGTTAGTTTTGACGAAGTTAAGCATGTAGTTTCACACGCAGTGTTATATTGTAAGTTTCCATGAAGTTAAGCACGTATATGTTCACACAATATTGTATAGTTAGTTTTGAAGAAGTTAAGCGCGTAGTTTCTAATACAGTGTTATAAGGGATGTTCTCATGAATTTAAGAACGTATATTCTCACACAATGTTGTATCGTCAGTTTGAAGAAGTTAAGCACGTAGTTTTATATACTGTGTTGTATCGATAGTTTTCATGAAGTTAATTATGTAGTTTCTCATATAGTGTTATATAGTTAGATTTCATGAAGTTAAGCACATATTTTCACACACAGTGTTGTATCGTTAGATATGAGGAAGTTAAGCACATAGTTTCACACACAGTGTGGTATCGTTAGTTTTGACGAAGTTAAGCATGTAGATTCACACACAATGTGGTATCGTTAGATTTAAAGAGTTAAGCACGTAGTTTCTAATGCAGTGTTATATGGAAAGTTTTCATAAA
>NW_024433750.1:0-1310 GCF_017639785.1 Mesocricetus auratus | reverse complement strand
AGTCCTGAAAACAGCTTGGTATTGGCACAAAAATAGGCAGGTAGATCAATGGAGCCAAACTGAAAACCCTGATTTTAAACCACACATCTATGAACACTTGAATTTTGATAAAGCAGCTAAAACTATACAATGGAAAAAAGAAGGCAACTTCAACAAATGGTGCTGGCATAACTGGGTACTGGTATGCAGAAGACTGCAGATAGATCCGGGTTTATCACCTTGTACAAAACTTAAGTCCAAATGTATTAACATAAATCCAGCCACACTGAAACTTTTAGAAGAGAAAGTGGGAGAAACTCTTCAACGAGTTGGTGCAGGAGACCACTTCCTAAACATAACACCAGTGGCACAGACACTGAAATAGACAATCAACAAATGGGACCTCATGAAACTAAAAAGCTTCTGTAAGGCAAAGGACATAGTCAACAAGACAGAAAGGCAGTCCACAGAATGGGAAAAGATATTCACTGATCCCACATCTGACAGAGGGCTAATTTCCAAAATTTACAAATAACTCAAGAAGCAAGTCTCCAAAACACCAAAGGATCCTATTAAAAGGTGGCGTAAGGAACTAAGCAGAGAATTCTCAATAGAAGAGGCTAAAATGGCCAAGAGACACTGAAGAAAGTGCTCAACATCTTTAGAGATCAGGGAAATGCAAATCAAAACAACTTTGAAATACCATCTTACTCCTGTCAGAATGGCTAAAATCAAAAAACCAAAGACAATTTATGCTGGAGAGGTTGTGGAGAGAGGGGAACATTCTTCCACTGCTGGTGGGAGTAGCAACTCGTACAGCCACTTTGGAAAGCAGTATGGAGACTCTTCAGGAAAATGGGAATGAATATCCCACAAGACTCAGCAATTCCACTCTTAGGCATATATCCAAAAGAGGCAAATTCATACAACAAGGGCATCTGCTCCACTATGTTCATAGCAGCATTATTTGTAATAGCCAGAACCTGGAAGCAACATAGATGCCCCTCAACTGAAGAGTGGATAGAGGAAATGTCATACATTTACACAATGGAGTATTACTTAGCAGAAAAAACCAATGGAATCTTGAAATTCCCAGGTAAATGGATAGCACTGGAAGAAACCATCCTGAGTGAGGTAACCCAGTCACAAAAAGACAAACATGGTAAGCACTCACTCATATATGGATTTTAGACATGGTTCAGGAGAGTGCCAGTCTACACTTCCACTGACAGACAGTCTGGGGAACTGGAAAGAACCTAAAAGATATGCATGGTACCCAAGAGAAGAGAAATGAGTCAAGATCCTCTGAACAGAAGGGGAACATGGTGAGG
>NW_024433749.1:0-2224 GCF_017639785.1 Mesocricetus auratus | reverse complement strand
CACACTTGAAAACCTGTACTCCAACCGGGCGTTGGTGGCACACACCTTTAATCCCAGCACTCGGGAGGCAGAGGCAGGCGGATCTCTGTGAGTTCGAGGCCAGCCTGGTCTACAGAGCGAGTTCCAGGACAGCCTCCAAAGCCACAGAGAAACCCTGTCTCGAAAAAGAAAAAAGAAAAGAAAATGAAAAATTGCACTCCACAAAACTTGAAAATTTAAAGGAAATTGACAACTTCCTGGATAGATATCACCTGCCAAAATTAAATCAAGAATAGATAAGCAATTTAAATAGACCTATAACACCTAAGGAAATAGAAGCAGTCATTAAAAGCTTCAAAACCAATAAAAGCCCAGGGCCACATGGCTTCAGTGCAGAATTCTACCAGAAATTCAAACAATAGTTTGTACCAACTCTCCTGAAAGTTTTCCATGCAATAGAAACAGAAGGGTCTTTGCCAAACTCTCTTTATGAGGCTACAATTACATTGATACCAAGACACATAAAGACACAACTAAGAAAACCTCAAACCAATTTCCCTCATGAACATTGATGCAAAAATACTCAATAAAATACTGGCAAAAAATATCCTAGAACACATCTGAAAACTCATCCACCCTGATCAAGTAGGCCTCATTCCAGGGATACAGGGTTGGCTCAACATATGAAAATCCATCAATGTAATCCACCATATAAACAAGCTAAGGAACAAAAACCACATGATGATCTCACTAGATGTTAAAAAAGTGTTTGACAAAATCCAACAATCCTTCATCATGAAAAGTCTTGGAGAGATCTGGGATAACAGGAACATACCTAAACATAATAAAAGCTATATACAGCAAACCAACAGCCAACATCAAACTAAATGGACAGAAACTCAAGGCGATTCCACTAACATCAGGAACAAGACAAGGTTGGCCCCGCTCCCCATACCTCTTCAATATTGGACTCAAAGTTCTAGCTAGAGCAATAAGACAACTAAAGGAGATCAAGGGGATACAAATGGGAAAAGAAGAGGTAAAACTTTCCTTATTTGCAGATGATATGATAGTTTACATAAATGACCCAAAGAACTCTACCAGGGAACTCTTACAGCTGTTGAACACCTTTAGCAATGTGGCAGGATACAAGGTCAACTCAAGAAAATCAGTAGCCTTACTATAAATAGAAGATAAGAGGGCTGAGAAAGAAATCAGAGAAACATCACCCTTTACAATTGCTACACACAAGATAAAATACCTTTGGGGTAATGCTAACCAAACAAGTGAAAGACTGTATCACAAGAACTTTGAGTGTTTAAAGAAAGAAATTAAAGAAGCCCTCAGAAAATGGAAAGATCAATCATACTCTTGGATAGGTAGAATCAATGCAGTAAAAATGGCAATCCTGCCAACCGCAGTCTACAGACTCAATGCAATCCCCATCAAAATCCCAGAAAAATTCTTCACAGACCTTGAAAGAACAATTCTCAACTTTATATGGCAAAACAAAAGACCCACATTAGCCAAGACAAACCTGCTCAACAAGATTAAAATTGACTGGCTCCAAATTATAATTTAGAAACACACAATTGTCTTTCTATCTCCACAGACAACTGTGCCTCATTCCATAGCTCTCCCTATCACACTTATCACCTGTGATCAGAACTTACTCCATACCACCTTGTTTACAAAACATTGGACACTATATGAAACCCTGTGTTCTGTGTCTTATTTAGAGCTGTCCCTAGGATGTCAGGACTAGGTCAATGTGATGGATAGAGAATAAAAACCACATACACAGGTAGACAAATTATGGAATGGAGTGGGATTGTGCTCTGAAGGAGACACACCAGCAACCCAGGAACACAGTACACTTATTGAATGCAATCAATAGCAGGGTACAGATACACACAGTAGGGGATCTCTGTGGGGAACAGATGAGAGTTTGCTAAACAAGCACAGAGACATTGTTGTGATCCCTAGAATTTCCTGTGGAAAAAGAAACTGAACCTTGAAAATTATCCTGATGAACAGTTCAAAACCAATCTGAACTGTATAAAGAGACCAGGTATGAGAGAGAGAGAGAGAGAGAGAGAGAGAGAGAGAGAGAGAGAGAGACAGAGAGAGAGACAGAGAGACAGAGACAGAGACAGAGAGACAGAGACAGAGCACAGAGAGTCACAGAGAGACAGATGAGAGAGACACAGACAGAAAGACAGAGGCACACACTGATACAAAGACA
>NW_024433748.1:0-504 GCF_017639785.1 Mesocricetus auratus | reverse complement strand
ATCCAGATGCCCAAACATAGATCACATACAGTGCTTTTTCAGGAATTAAATTTGCCCAAAAGGACAAATGTAACTCTTAACAATTTTGAGAGATACAATGATGGTCAGTGGATTGTTATTTTAGAATACATCTGTGTATGTTCAATATTCTGATTTGTGACTGAATAAGCTTAAAAATGGTATATCGTTGTGTGTGTGTGGTTTACCAGCCATCCCAACCACACCAGATTTTATTAATTTTAAACCCTTTATGTTACTGGTAAATAATGAGGCAATAAATTTTGTAAAAAATTAATTCTTAAGATATTCAACATTTTAAGTGTCAGGCATTTCACTGCCTTAACATTATTTTACTGATGGGAATGTTCTGAAAAATTAAAGTAAAAAAGGTAAAAAATGTTATCTTTGCGTGGTCTGTTTAAGGGGATATTTTAATTCTTAGCAGGAAAAATTAGCTCAGTGAACCTTTGCATATTTTGGTATGAGTTTATTAAGTAATCACAG
>NW_024433747.1:0-1987 GCF_017639785.1 Mesocricetus auratus | reverse complement strand
TTTTTTTTATTTTCCATTTTAAATTTAGATAGGAAACAAGGTTGCTTCACAAGTCAGTACGAGGTCCCTCTCCCTTTCCCTCCCCTCCTCCCGTGCCCTCCCCCTTCCCCCCGTTATCCCCTCATTCCCCCAGGGAGGGTGAGGCCCTCCATGGGGGTGTCCATAGTCTGTCATTTCATATAGGGCAGGGCCTAGACCCTTCCCCAAGAGTTCAGGGTGAGAGTGCACCTCACATTGTTCTATGGGAGTCCAAAGTCCATGTGTATACTTGGGATGGGTACTGATCTGCTGCCCAAGGCTCAATAGATTACCTAGGCCTCCTCACTGACACCCAGATTCAGGGGGTCTTGATCAGTCCCATGCTGGATTCCCAGGCTGATGCCTGGGATTCAAGAGTTAACCTTTGTCTGGTCAGCTGTTGCTGGGGGTTAAACCAGCCCAGTCTTAATCCCTTTGATCATCAGTTCTCCCTCTCTGATACTGGCTTTCTTGAGTTCAGCTCAGTACTTAAACAGCCACTAAATGTAGTTTCTGTTTCCCAGACTCTCTGGCCATAGGATTGTAGGCTGGCACTTCCCAGATCTATGTCTAAAATCAATATATGAGAGAGTACATGCCATGTTTCTCTTTTTGTGACTGGGTTACCTCACTCAGGATGGTTTCTTCTAGTGTCATCCATTTGCCTGCGAATCTCATGATTCCATTATTTTTTTCTGCTGAATAGTACTCCATTGTGTAGATGTACCACATTTTCTCTATCCACTCTTCATTTGAGGGACATCTAGGTTGCTTCCAAGTTCTGGCTATTACAAATAAAGCTGCTATGAATATAGTGGAATAGACATCTTTGTTATATGAATGGGCATCTTTTGGATATATGCCTAAGAGTGCAGTTGCTGGGTCTTGTGGTAGGTTTATTCCCATTTTTCTGAGGAATCTCCATACTGCTTTCCAAAGTGGCTGAACCAGTTGGCACTCCCACCAGCAATGGAGGAGTGTCCCCCTTTCACCGCATCCTCTCCAGCATAAATTGTCATTGGTGTTTTTGATTTTAGCCATTCTGACAGGAGTGAGATGGTATCTCAGAGTTGCTTTGATTTGCATTTCCCGGATGGCTAAGGATGTTGAGCACTTTCTCAAGTGCCTCTCAGCCATTTTAGACTGCTCTATTGAAAACTCTCTATTTAGTTCTGCAGCCCACTTTTTAATAGGGTCCTTTGGTGTTTGGAGACTTGCTTCTTGAGTTCTTGTAAATTTTGGAGATCAACCCTCTGCCAGATGTGGGATTAGTGAATATTTTTCCCATTCTGTGGGCTGCCTTTTTGTCTTGCTGACTGTGTCCTTTGCCTTACAGAAGCTTCTCAGTTTCAGTAGGTCCCATTTATTAATTGTTGATCTCACTGTCTGTGCTACTGGTGTTATGTTCAGGAAGCTGTCTCCTGTACCAATTCGTTCAAGGGTACCACCCACTTTCTCTTCTAAGTGGTTCAGTATGGCTGGATTTATGTTGAGGTCTTTGATCCATTTGGACTTAAGTTTTGTGCATGGCGATAAACATGGAACGATCCGCATTCTTCTACATGCCAGTCTCCAATTATGCCAGCACCATTTGTTGAAGATGCTTTCTTTATTCCATTGTATATTTTTAGCTTCTTTGTCAAAGATCAGATGTTCGTACCTGTGTGGGTTAATACCTGGATTTTCAATTCGATTCCATTGGTCTGCCTGTCTATTTTTCTGCCAATACCAAGCTGTTTTCAGGACTATAGCTCTATAATAGAGCTTGAGGTCGGGATTGTGATGCCTCCGGACGTTGCCTTGTTGAACAGGGTTGTTTTGGCTATCCTGGGTCTTTTGTTTTTCCATACAAAATTGATTATTGTTCTTTCAAGGTCTGTGAAGAATTGTGCTGGGATTTTAATGGGGATAGCATTGAATCTGTAGATTGCTTTTGGCAGGATTGCCATTTTTACTACATTGATCCTAC
>NW_024433746.1:0-16304 GCF_017639785.1 Mesocricetus auratus | reverse complement strand
TTGGAAATCAGTATGGAGATTCCTCAGAAAAATGGGAATAAACCTACCACAAGACTCAGCAACTCCACTCTTAGGCATATATCCAAAGATGCCCATTCATACAACAAAGATGTTTGTTCCACTATGTTCATAGCAGCATTATTTGTAATAGCCAGATCTTGGAAGCAACCTAGATGTCCCTCAACCAAAGAGTGTATAGAGAAAATGTGGTACATTTACACAATGGAGTACTATTCAGCAGAAAAAAAAACAATGGAATCCTGAGATTTGTAGGCAAATGGATGACACTAGAAGAAACCATCCTAAGTGACGTAACCCAATCACAAAAAGAGAAACATGGCATGTACTCTCTCATATATGTATTTTAGACATAGATCTGGGGAGTGCCAGCCTACAATCCCATGTCCAAAGAGTCTGGGAAACAGAAATTTCATTTAGTGGCTTATCGAAGAAGAGGCAGACTCTCTCGGTTAAGTACTGAGATAAACTAAAGAAAGCCAGTAACAGAGAGTGAGGACTGATGACCAAAGGGATTAACACTGGGCTACTTTAACCCCCAGAGACAGCTGACCTGACAAAGGTTAACTCTTGAATCCCAGGCATTAGCCTGGGAATCCAGCTTAGGACTGATCAAGTCCCCCTAAATGTGAGTGTCAGTGAGGAGACCTAGGTAATCTATTGAGCCTTGGGCAACAAATCAGTACCCATCCCGATTATACACACGGACTTTGGACTCCCATCCAACAATGTGAGGTCCACTCTCACACTGAAATCTTGGGGAAGGGTCTAGGCCCTGCCCTATATGAAATGACAGACTTTGGACACCCCCATGGAGGGCCTCACCCTCCCTGGGGAAATGAGGAGATAATGGGGGGGTGCTGGGGGGAGGCCACGGGAGGAGGGGAGGGAAAGGGTGAGGGACCTGGAACTGACTTGTGAAGCAACCTTGTTTCTTATCTAAATTTAAACTGAAAAATAAATAAAAAAATAATAGTAACATTTAAAAAAAAGAAAAGGTGGGTAGAATATCAGGAACAACAGATGAAAGTAGAACAAATAGAATACAAGAGATAAAAGAGAAAATCACAGGTGTTGAAGACTCACTAGAGGATATGCAGTCATTGACCAAAGAAAATCTCCAGTCAAAAATAATCCCTAACACAAAATATCCAGGAAATATGGGGCAACATGAAGACGTCAAACCTAAGAGTAATAGGCATTGAAGAAGGTGAAGAAATGCAGCTCAAAAGTACAGAAATCACATACAACAACATCATAGGAAACTTTCCCAACTTAAAGAAAGACATGCCTATGAAAGTAAAAGAAGCTTAAAAAATACCAAATAGACTGGACAACAAAAAGAAGTCCCGTCACCACATAATAATCAAAACACAAACCTACAGAATATGGAGAAAATATCAAGATCAACAAAAGTCAAAGCCAAGTAACATATAAAGGCAGACATATCCAAATGACAACCAACATCTCAATGGAAACTATGAAGACAGAAGGTGCTGGATAGATGTCCTACAATAACTAAGGGAAAATGGATGCCAGCCCAGCCTATTGTACCCATCAAAGCTTTCAATTACTGTAGATAAAAGCACTGCTAAGAGGAAAGTTCATAGCTAAGTGCCCACATAAAGAAACTGGAGAAGAGACACACTAGAGAATTAATACCACAACTGAAAGCTCTAGAACAGAGAGAAGCAAGATCACCCATGAGGAGTAGACACCAGGGAATAATCAAATTGAAGGCTTAAATCAATAAAGTAGAAAGAATGAAAACATTACAAAGAATCAATGAAACAACGAGTTGGTTCTTTGAGAAAATCAACAAGATAGGCAAACCTTTATCCAAGATAACCGAAAGGCAGAAAGAGAGCATGCTAATTAACAAAATTAGAAATGAAAAGAAGGACATAAAACAGATACAGAGGAAATCCAGATAATCATCAGGTCACACTTTGAAAACCTGTACTCCACAAAATTAGAGTATCTAAAAAATGGACAATTTATTTGGATATATATCACTTACAAAAATTACATCAAAAACAGATAAGCAATGTAAACCGAACTATAAACCCTAAACAAATAGAGGCAGTCATCAAAATATCCCAACAGAAAAAAAGCCCAGGGTCAGAAATTTTCAGTGCAGAATTCTACTGGAAATCTAAAGAAGATCTAGCACCATTACTCCTCAAACTGCTCCATATAATAGAAGCATAAGAAATATTGCCAAACACTTTTTGCAAGGTTACAATTACCCGGGTACCCAAGCCTCACAAAGAAACAACTAAGAAACATAAAGGGGGACCTAACAACAGATACTGAGGAAATCCAGATAAACTTCAGATCATATTTTGAAAACCTGGACTCCACACAATTCAAAAATTTAAAGGAAATGGACAAGTTTCTGGATAGGTATCACTTACCAAAATTAAATCAAGAACAGATAAGCAATATGAAGAGACAGATAATGCCTACTGAAATAGGAGCAGTCATCAAAAGTCTCCCAACCAATAAAAGCCCAGGACTAGATGGCTTCAGTGCAGAATTTTACGAGAAATTAAAATAAGAGTAAATTCCAATACTCCTGGAAGAGTTTTTAACACAATAGAAGCAGGAGGTTCATTGCCAAACTCTTTTTGTGAGGCTACAATTACCTTGGCACCCAAGCCACACAAAGACAGAACCAAGAAAGATGCAATGGCATATGTCCTCATAAATGGAATTAAATGAAATACTTACTTTTTGAAGATGAAGCAATGGTAATATATATATATATATGTATACACACACACACACACACACACACATATATATATATATATATATATATATATATATATATAAAACTTTTGACTATAAACTTTTGATTAGTTCCAGACTAGTTCTACGAACATCTTATTTTGAGAAAGAAGCCAAAAGAAAGATTCTTCATAGTTGTCATAACTGGATATCAACCACATGTAGAAGAATATAAATAGGTCCATATCTATACCCAAGAAGAAAACTCAAGTTACAGTGGATTAAACACCTCTACATTAATCCAACTATACTTGACCTGGATAGAAAAGAATGTTGGAAGTAGCATTGAACACATTGGCACAGGAGACTAATTCCTGAACATAATACCAGTAGCATATCACTGAGATTGACACTTAAAAAATGGCAACTCCTGAAATCAAAAAGCTTCTGTAAGGCATGTAAGGCAAAGGACATGCTAAATAAGACAACATGTCAGCTTACAGGATGGGAAAAGGTGTTACCAACACTACATATGATCTAAAAATTATATAGAGAGTACTCAAGAAACTAGACAACAAAATATCAAATTATCAAATTAAATAATTGGAGTATAGATCTAAAGATAGAATTCTCCCCAGGAGAATCTCAAATGGTCAAAAACCATTTAAGGAATTGTTCAACATCCTTAGTCATCAAGGAAGTGCAAGTCAAAACCACTCTGAGATACCATCTTACTACTACAACAACTTTGGAAATAATATGGCCATTTCTCAGAAAATTGAGAATAAATCTACCTCAGAACCCAACTATAACAATATTGGGCATATACCCAAAGACACATCACAAGGACATTTGTTTAATAGCCTGAACCTGGAAACAACCCAGATGGCCTTCAACTGAAGAAATGTGGTATATTAATACTCAGCTGTAAAAAGATGATTATCTTATGAAATTTGCAGTCAAATGGGCACATCTGAAAATAAAAAGTTCGTTGAGTGAAGTAAACCAAACCCAGAAAGACAAAATTCTATGTACTCACTCACAAGTGGGTATTAGGAGTAAAGTATAGGTTAACTAACCTAGAATCCACAGCCCCTGGAAGGCTAGATAATAAGGAGGCCCCAAACGGGGATATTTGGATTTCCATGGGAAGGGGAAATAGAAGAGGTTTCCTGGGAAAACTGAGGGTAGTGGAGGTTGGAGGGGGTGGGAATTTGAGGGAGCAGATTAAGCCAGCTGAGTAGAGGAGACAGATTGGAGGAGGGATGAAAGTGGAGAGTAACTACAGAGATGTCTTAATAAGGGAATTCATTTGGGATTTATGGAGAAACCTGACACCAGAGGCAACCCCAGGAATCCATGAGAATATCCCGAGGTAAGACTCCTAGCAATTATGCATAGAATGCTTGAACTGGCCATCTAATTCAATCAGATTGGTGAATACCCTAATTGTCATTTGAGATATTCTATCCAGTAACTGATGGAAGCAGATGCAAAGATCAACAACCATGCATTTAACTCAGCTCTTGGAGTCTTGCTGAAGAAAGGAAGAAGGGATTATACAAGCCAGGAGTTTCATGATGGAGAAACTCACAGGGACACCTGACCTGAGCTCATGGGAGCTCATGGACTCTGAACCAATAGTTAGGAAGTCTGCATGGGATTGACATAGACTCTCTGCATATGCATGAATGTTGTTTAACTTGGTCTCTTTGTAAAGCTTCTAACAGTGAAACAAGGACATGTCCCTGGAATTAGTTGGCTTTTGGGAATCTGTTCATTGTGCTGGATTACATTGTCCAGCCTATCAGAAAGGGGAGGAGCTTGGCCCTGCCTCAGCTTTATGTGCCATGCTTTGCTCAAGCCTGTGGGAGGCCTGCTCCTGTTATCATAGATCTCTCCAAGACCTTTATCATGAAGGGGTGTTGGATTTTGTCAAAGGCTTTTTCAGCATCTAGTGAGATGATCATGTGATTTTTGTTTTTCAGCTTGTTAATATGGACCAACCTTGCATCCTTGGGATGAAACCTACTTGATCGTGGTGAATGATGGTTTTGATGTGTTCTTGGATCCAATTTTCCAGTATTTTATTAAGTATTTTGCATCAATGTTCATAAGGGATATTTGTCTGAAGTTCTCTTTCTTAGCTGTCTCTGTGTGGCTTGGGGATCAAGGTTATTGAAGCCTCATAGAAAGAGTTTGTCAAAGACCCTTCTGCTTCTATTGCATGGAATAATTTGAGAAGAATTAGTATGAGCTGTTCTTTGAATTTCTGGTAGGATTCTACACTGAGCCCATCTGGACCTGGGCTATTTTTGGTTGGGAGACTTTTGATGACTGCTTCTATTTCCATAGGGGTTATAGGTCTATTTAAATTGCTTATCAGTTCTTGATTTATTTTTGGCAAGTATAGCCATACAGGAAGTCGTTCATTTTCTTTAAATTTTCAAATTTTGTGGAGTACAGGTTTTCAAAGTATTACCTGACAATTCTCTAAATTTCCTCAGAGTCCGTTGTTATGTCTCCCTTTTCATTTCTGATTTTGTTAATTTGCATGTTCATGCTCTGCTGTTTGGTGAGTTTGGACAAAGGTTTTTCTATCCTGTTGATTTTCTCAAAGAACCAACTCTTCATTGCATTGATTCTTTGTATTGTTTCCTAGTTTCTACTCAATTGATTTCAGCACTCAATTTGATTATTTCCTGGCATCTACTCCTGGGGGAGTTATATACAGCAAACCAATAGCCAACATCAAACTAAATGAACAGAAACTCAATGCAAATCCTCTAAAATCAGGAACAAGACAAGGCTGTCCACACTCTCCATACCTTTTCAACATTTTATTTGAAGTTCTAGCCAGTGCCATATGACAATAAAAGAAGATCAATTGGATAGAAATTGGAAAGGAAAGCCGGGCGGTGGTGGCACATGCCTTTAATACCAGCACTCAGGAGGCAGAGGCAGGAGGATCTTTGTGAGTTTGAGGCCGGGCTAGACTGACAGCCTCCAAAACAATACAGAGAAACCCTCGCTGTAAAACCAAACAAAAATTTGGTAAGGAACAGGTCAAACTTTCACTATTTGCAGATGATATTATAGTTTACATAAATGACCCAAAGAACTCTACCAGGGAACTCTTACAGCTGATTAACGCCTTCAGCAAAGTGGGAGGCTCCAGGATCACCTCAAGAAAATCAGTAGCCATACTATATACAGATGGTAAAAAGGCTGAGAAAGAAATCAGAGAAACATCACCCTTTACAATTGCCACAAACAACATAAAATACATTGGGGTAACACTAACCAAACAAGTGGAAGATCTGCATCGCAAGAACTTTGAAATTTTAAAGAAAGAAATTAAAGTAGCCCTCAGAAAATGGAAAGATCTCCCATGCTCTTGGATAGGGTAGTAAAAATGGCAATCCTGCCAGAAGCAATCCACAGATTCAATGCAATCCCCATTAAAATCACAGGACATTTCTTCACAGACATTGAAAGAACAATAATCAATTTTGATTGGAAAAGCAAAAGACCCAGGATAGCCAAAACATCCCTGTTCAATAAGACATTGTCCGGAGGCATCATCATCCCTCACCTCAAGCTCTATTATAGAGCTATATTCCTGAAAACAGCTTTGTATTGGCACAAAAATAGACAGGTAGACCAATGGAATTGAATTGAAAACCTTGATATAAACCCACACACGTAGGAACATCTGATCTTTGACAAAGAAGCTAAAAATATACAATGGAAAAAAGAAAACATCTTGAAAAATGGTGCTGACATAACTGGAGGCTGTCATGTAGAAGAAGGCGGATCGATCCATGTATATCGCCATGCACAAAACTTAAGTCCAGGCTGATGCCTGGGAATCCAGTATGGGTCTGAATGTGGGTGTCAGTGAGGAGGCCTAGGTATTGAGCCTTGGACAGTAGATCAGTATTTATCCCGGGACTTTGCACTCCCATCCAATAATGTGAGATGCACTCTCACCCTGAACTCTTGGGGGAGGTTCTAAGCCCTTCCCTGGATGAAATGACAGACTATGGACACCCCCATGGAAGGACTCTCCCTCCCTGGGGAAATGAGAGGATATTGGAGGGGAGGGCACGGGAGGAGGGGAGGGTAATGGAGAGGGACCTGGAATTAACATGTGAAGCAACCTTGTTTCTAATTTAAATTTAAATTTAAAAATATATAATAAAAATTAAAATAATTTTTAGGAATTAAAAAAAGATTCAATGACATTACTCAGACCATGTTTCTACTTTCCACGATTCCTATATGGTATAAATAATAACTCGTAGTGAAAAAAAATGAGAAAATGAGGAAAATGGGAATCAGTGTGCCACAAGATCCAGCAATTCCACTCTTAGGCATATACCTAATAGATGCACATTCATACAACAATGACATCTAATCAATAATGTTCATAGCAGCATTATTTATAATAACCAGAAACTGGAAGCAACTTAGATGCTCCTTAACTGAAGAATGGATAAAGAAAATGTGGTATATTTACACAATGGAATACTACTCAGTGGGAAAAAATGGAAACTTAAAATTTGCAGGCAAATGGATGGCACTAGAAGAAACCATTCTGAGTGAGGTACCCCAGGCACGAAAAGACAAACAAGGTATGTACTTACCCATATATGGGTTTTAGACATGGAGCACAGGATTACAAGCCTACAATCCCACCACTAGAGAGTCTGGGAAACAGTGAGGGCCCTAAGAGAGACATGAATGCTATCCTACCTAGAGAAGGGGAAGGGAGCAGCATCTCCTGTGCTGATTGGGAGCATGGCAGGAGGGATGAGGGACTAGGAGAAAGAGAGGGGCCAGAAGAAAAGTAGAGATAAGGACATGGGAGAGCAGGAAGTTTGAGTTGAGGGAAGAATAGAGAAGAGTTGTATGAGAGGTACCATAATAGAGGGAGCCATTATAGGTTTGAGGACAGATCTGGAACTAGTGAGATTTCCAGAGATCTACAAGGATGACACCAACTGGCAATCTAAGCAATAGTGGAGAGGCTACATTAAATGCTTTTTCCCTGGTAATTAGATTGATGACTACCTTATATGCTACCCTAGAGTCTTCATCTAGTGAGTGATGGAAGCAGAGTCAGACACACACAGTTAAACACGGAACTGAAAAGAGGGAGGAGTGAAGAGCAAGGACTTCAAGTACAGGCTTGTGAAACCCGCAGAAACAGCTGACCTGAACAAGGGGAGCTCAAGGACCTCAGACTGATGGCTGAGCGGCCAGCTGGGACAGATATGGGTGTCAGTGAGGAGGCCACGGCAATCTATGGGGCCTTGGGTAACAGATCAGTATTTATCCCTGGCATACGAACGGACTTTGGGAACCCATTTTACATGGAGGGATGCTCTATGCTTGGACACATAAGGGAGGGCCTAGGCCCTGCTCTGGATGATATGACACACTTTGGATATCCCCCATGGAGGGGCTCACCGTCCCTGGGGAAAGAGGGGGATGGGGTTGGGCATTGGGGGGTTGGTGGGGCACAAGAAGAGAGGAGGGAACGGTAACTGGGATGACTTTTGAAGCATTTTTTTCTAATTTAAATTTATATTTTTTAATTTAAATAATCTAAATTGCCAATAAAGAAATTCATAATGAATTTAGAGATGTTTCACCAAAGAATGTACATATTATAGCAAATAATCACTTTTTATCCAATAGGAATGTATCAATTACAACTATAATAAAATGTAATTTTATTGGGAGAAATTTTATTACATGGCATTAATGGGATACATGATATAAAGAAATAAGTCTCTTCTGTGAAAATACATAATAGAAAGTCCTTTTTCTGGAAACATGCAGTATCTCAAATGTTTAATACAGTGTCATCATAGAGCCATGATCCAGTAATTGATGAACCAGACACAGAAAGAACAACAAAGAACAAGGCCAAGCTCTGGGAATCAAGTCAAAGATAGGGAGAAGGGAATATATGAACAAGTTAGGTCAAGAATGTTTTGGACAAATCTATAGAGAGAGCTGAACAAAGCTCATGGAAATTCATGAAATATGGACATACAACTGTGGAGACTCCAGAGGATCAAACTACACCCTCTATATGTTGGAGAGACATTGTGAAGGTTGGACTATCAGAGGCGCTCCTGGCAGTGGGACCACTATACAAACCTGGTTCATGAGCTAGCTTGTTTGGTGGGATGGCATGCTCAGTCTTATTTCATTGGAGAGAAGCCTGGCTGTACCTCAACCAATTGTGCCAGACTACGTTGACTCCTCATGGGAGCTCTTACACATGAGGAATAGTGGACTGGACATGGGGTCAGGTAGGTGAGGGGGTGGGAGGAGGCAAAAGGGTGGGAGGCAGAACCTTGGTTGGAATGTAAAATGAAATAAAAACAATTAAAGAGAAAGAATAAACAAGATTGCATTATTAGAACTTGACTTTGTAGGGTTTACTTCACATTTATACAGCCATCTGAAGCTACTTTCAGTATTTTATATCATAAAAATTCAAAAGTATTTTCCATATGATTATAAAGATAGATTTCTAGGTTAATTCAAGGCTCCTTAACTCTATATAAATGGAAATATACTAATATGCACTTTCTCTGTACGAAAAGATATACTTCTTGAGACATAATTTCTGAAATTTTGCATTATTATAGTTTATGAGTTAGTATTTTTCCCTGCTGATATTTCAGCTTTGCTGAATGATTTGACAGTAGGATTCTAATATGTTTCTTTGGAATCTCATTTCTATCCTTTTATATTAGTAGGGCATTCACTGTGGTCCTCTTAGCATATTTCATTTTGTATAATTTAATATTTTATGAAATACAATAGATAGTGGAATATTTAGCTCAGTAAGAAGAGTACTTGTCCAGTATATATATATATGATTCTGGAATTATTATAAAATTGTAAGAAAAGACTAAGTTTCTGAAACACTTGAGATTTTGTTATCTGCAACAAGATATTTTCTTTGTTTTTGTTAATATGTAATATCACTGTTAAACCCAGATTGGCCACAAGATTCTGATGTGTCTGCCTCCTAATCTTGATTTAGGTGGTTTTATGGACATCAGCAACTATACAAACAGCACGCTTTTCATAATACTGCAATGAAAAATTAAATAAACTGGACATTCTTGGACACCTTTTCTTCAAGCATAGTATATTTATAGAATGTAAATTTAGAAATTACAAAATTTGGAAAATGTGTTTTTTTGTTCAACATAATGTAGCCACCAGTGGTTATGTACAGGGGCAAAACTATCTAAAGATTGAAAGCGCAAGGACAAATGCTAAGGTATAATGATAATGAATTTATTCTAAAAACAGAAGAAGATGTGTGGATTTTAGTGAGCCATGTACTGGTAAGGAAGAATGAAATGGAGGAACAAAAGCCAAATTCACCCATCTCTTAATTTTGTATATTTCTGCAATATTGAACCTGGATCAACTTGAACAAGCAATTCACAGTTCTTGAAGATCTATATCCAGGAATAAAGAATGGACCAGAAGGAAGGAAAAGAAATGGTCCCTCCCAAACGACTTATTACCAGTACCAGAAATAAAGAAAGCAAAGAAACAAAATAGGATAGATATTGAATGCTAAGTTTTCAGTTTATGCAGTTTTAAAAAGTAAAATTGCCAAAAATAGCCCCTAGTAAGAACAACAGGATAAAGGATAAGTGAGAAATTTCTTTATGCATGTGTTTGGCCTGGCCAGTAGATACTGAAGAAATAAATTGTGAAGGACACTCTTTATTGGCAAGATCATGAGAGAAGTGTGCCTGTTATGGATGCACTCAGTGGCTGACAGAACCATCCTAAGAGATACAGAAAACAAAAGGAAAACAAAAGGCAGTGTTCTGGTTTGATTTCTCTTGCTGTGACAAACACGATAGGAAAAACCACTTAGTTGGGAATGGGTCTACTTCAGCTTGCATGTCACAGTCCATCGCTGTAGGAAATCAAGGTAAGAATTTAATTAGGAACTTAAGGCAGAAACCTTATGGGACTGTGGACTCACTCACAGTCTCATGCACTACTGGATTTCTTATATAGCCCAGGACAATCCATCCAGGGAACGGTGCCACTCACAGTAGACTGGACCCTCCTACATCAATTAGCAGTCAAAACAATTCACCAAAGATTTTCCTGTAGGCCAGTCTGAGCAGGGAAGTCTGTCACTTGAGATTTCCTTCTTAGATGATTCTGGGCTGTGCCAAGTTGATAGTTAAAGTTAACTAGGACAGAGAGTCACAACAACAGGTAAACTGAAACACATGGTTCTTAAGACATGAGTCTCAGTATATGCCTGAGTCACTCTCAGGACATATGGTGCTATTTATAAAGAGACTAAAAGTCCCCATTATTTTATTAAAACAGAGTGAAAAATTTAACACTTTTAGTAAGAGACATGGTCTCATCTACCCCAGGTATTTTTTTCAAACTTTTTATTCAAGAGATGATGATTTTGAATTTTTGATCTTCCCACCTCCACTTCACAAGTGCTGAGATTATAGTTGTGCATGACAACACAAGGATTATAGCCCACTGATGATGGGAAGTCAGGCTTTGTGCATGGTAGGAAAATATGCCAATGACTTAGCCATATCCTCAACATTATTTCAGCATTCCTAAATAGCACTTAGATTGTGGAGACTCTCAGAAGGAGACTTCTGCAAATGAAGTATGCTGTGACTCATTAGTACCAATGATGAAATTAAATTTAAAAAAGTACTTGTTATCCTGGAGGACTGATTATCAAACTCTCATTATTTTACTTATTATCTACTAGAGGGAATTATGTTGTATCATTAAACATAATATCAAGTAAATTTGTAATAATTTTACACACATTTTTGGGGAATAAAATACTCACATATAGTAGAATATAAAAGAAAATTAAGATTAAAATTTAGGCTAAAATAACTGAGGTTACTGTAAATTTTATTAGTGGCAAAATGGGAGTACAAATTACTATAAGAACAAATGAAGCAAACATATTCAAAAATAAAGATTGGAATTCCTAATAAGAAATAAAATGACATAAATGACAATTCCAGAGTTAAAAAATACTCCACTGTAAGTGCAATTGTGACTTGGTTACTGTGGTCCTGTCAGTTAGCACACCATCATCTGTAACTCCAGCTTCAGAAGACCCAATATGCTGTATGTGTTGCATGTATATACACTCAGGGCCCATATAAATTCATACATGCACATAAATAAAAATGGAAACTTTAACAATTAAAAGGATTGAATGCTACTTGTATTTCCTGGTCCATAATAATTCCTCAGTAGATGGTACCTACGAATGCTGTTATCCATTCACCCTCCTATTATATGAATGACTAGGTGAAGTGGCGGCCCACTGTGCTGAGAAAAAATAATGACAGACAATACTTCACCTGTGGAACAGGTGCTGACTTTAGAAATCAAAACAATGTCAATCTAGATTCCAATTAGAGCAGAGTGGAGTCTGGCAAAGGGTTTGGGTCTCTCCCCCCTCTCTGTTGATCATAGAGTATGTATTTACCTCGACAATCAATAAGGTGTGTGTGCTGGGAAAGCCTCCAGGGTTTCTAAAACACATTTTAACAAGTAGAACAAATGAAAGCTACCACACACAGGGCTAACTTATTAGGTTCTTCATGCCTATCCATAACAAGCTATAAACATGTTTTACCATCAGAAAGCAAGGATGAATCAAAGGCAGTTGTATATATTAAAAGCCCACTCCATCATGGGTGACAACTTGGGAAACTTATCTCCCTGGAGCTCTCTTTAGGACTTGCAGAATGATCCGGAGGTTGTTTACTGCTTACATAGTACAACATTGTAGGTGGGCCTTTGTGTATCTAATAGCTTAAGCATTCCTAAATGGTCATAATTATTTTTTAACTTCCTAAGTTTCACAAGCCTTCTTTCTCCTTCCAGTAGGGAATACTTTAATTTTAAGAATATGTTACACAATGAACAAGCATCATAGAGTAAATAATTTATAAGGAGGGTGGGTTTATTTGAGTCACAATTTAATAGCTATATATGATCGACTCTATTGATTCTGAATAAATGAAAGTATGCAATAAGCAGTGGAGCTTATCTCGAAGAAGGGGTAAGGGGAGGGACAGGAGGGACAGGAGGAGGGAAGAAGGGAGAGAAAGAAAGAGTAAGAGAGATAGAAAGACTGACTCAATGGCTGGCTTGTAGTGTTGTATATCCTTAGTCAGACTCTTCTTAGCTTTTCTCACCCCACATGAGTCTCTTCCATCATAAATATACAAGTGAATGAGTCTGTTCATTAGATAAGGAACTCATAACACAATCATCTCTAAGTGATTATATCTACCTTTCAGGAACCAACTTCTTAGTGAATGAATCTTGGGAGTACGCCCTATACTGAAGCATAGCAGCTACGGTGATGGAAGGGTTACACCATCCTAAGGTACTAACAGCTAGCTCATTTTTGAAGGAATCACTGGAAGGCAGTGATGGAGGATTACCCAGAAGCTACTTTGTCTGATCTCACTTTCACTGTGGCCATCCAATAGTGGCATGAAAAAAAGAAGAAACTTTCAGGCAGTGGCAGTGCACGCCTTTAATCCTAGCACTCAGGAGGCAGTGGCAGGATTTTGTGAGTTTGAGGCCAGTACAAGAGCAAGTTCCAGGACAGCCTCCAAAGTCACATAGAAACCCTGTCTTGAAAAACTAAAAACAAACAAAAAACAAAGAAAAAGAAAAAAAAAGAAACTACAAAACCAATAACAACTAATAAAGGACAAACCCGTTTTATATGTAGTCTAGAATTTTGATAGAGGATCTCTATAAAGCATTATCCTAGGAATATTGTCACAATGTAGGAAATGTAGGAATGAATGAACATTCATCACCACGGTAACTTGTGAAAAAGGTGGCAAAGTGCTATCACAGTCATATACCTGACCAATTGAAAGAGGTGAAAAGAAGTCTGAAGCCACTTACTCATGCTGAACATTCACTCCATTTCTATCACAGTACTGAGTATTTTCAAAAACTCTTATTTCCTTTAAATCTTACTGAATTTAAGAAACCACTGACGCTGGTTGAATCGTAACTTTCTTGACATAGGGTTTAATTTAATTGTCAGATTTCAGTAAATAAAACTCCAGTACAGTGCTTTCTGAATCAGTCAAATTTCATTAGAATTGTTCTATCTAACCAGCATATGATGCACAGTGGGATCAAATTCTAAATGAAAGTGACAGTTACAATGTGATACCCATATAACAGTAGATAGTAAGTATGTCATTTGAGTCTATAAAAAACTTAATCACATACATTTATCTCGGATGCCATGTTCATACCACAATGATCTCTTAAGGGTCGACTTAGTTATTGAACCCAAGGCAAACAAACAGTAATAAGTTAAAGAAGATCACAATCATTAGCAGAAGATTGAGACTTTGTTTTGGGGGGGTACCGACTCTGAAAGCTCTTTGTGTGTGTGTGTGTGTGTGTGTGTGTGTGTGTGTGTATGTGTGCACAAAACAGTGTCTCAAAAGATTCTCCTTCCACCACTGCCCTGTCATAAGCCGTAGTAGAGTTTGTCCTCTGAGCTTATATGCCACACTTATCTTGTGTGAGCCAGGAGGGGGACAAGCTGCTGCTAATAGTAGGTGACTTGATCTGTCCCCAGACAGTGTCTGTCGTGAAGGAGTTCTGGGGATGAAGAAACTATATGTCTACTTATTCCTTAAAGAAAGGCAAAGGTCAGAAACCAAGAGGTGGATAAAAGTACAGGTTCTAAAATAATGGAAATGGCAACTAAATTAGGCAGGAGGATAAGCAGTGTATGGGATACAAACAGAAAAAGTAACAAAGAATAGGACACAGGGACCAGATTTTATGAGCAATCAAATCCGTGGTCAGCTAAAACTAACTTAAACACAGATTCCAATCAGAAATTCGTGAGTGTAGAAATGAATCTCAAAGTTTCTTTTGGACATAGGGAGACACTATGGTGTATTTATGCAATGAAGACTAAAAGTGGAGAGATGGCTCTGTGGTGAAAGTACTTGTTGATTTGGTAGAAGACCTGGGTTCAGTTCTTAGCATTCACATGGGTAGATAATGTCTGTAATTCCAGTTACAGAGGATCTGAGGAGGTGATGCCTCTTCTGAACTTCACGGAAATCAGGCACAATCATGGTTTGCACCCAAAACATGGAGGCCAAATATTCACACAAATAATATAAAGTAAATAAAATTTAAAACTAGAAAGAAAGAAAATAAAATTTGAGATAGACCTGCTTAACCGTAGTCAACATTGCACAATATCACAAAATGACCCATACACAGGTATCATTTCTTGGTTTCCTTTTGGCTTCATAATCTGTTTTTTAAAATGCATATTTGAGGCAGAGTCCCATTTGTACTTCAGATTGACTTTGAAATGACACCTTCTGCTTTCCAAGTGTAAGTGATATAGACGTGAGTCATGAGGTTAACTTTTCATATGAGTAGTTCTTATGATAAGTTAAAACCAAATTTAAAAGCACAGGCCTCAAAGAGAAATTTGTGAGTTTTGAAATGATTCTGAAATAATTCCACTCTTCAGTTGACAGCAGTCCACTGGGGCGATTTTCTAGTAATACTCTGATTTAGTTGCAGCTCTTCCTTATCAAAGTTCTTAGATGTTCTTGGGGCTGTAGGTGTGAGAAAATAAGGGCATCTTCACACGGAGTCTATCTTTACTCAGTGTCTATAATGGTGTCTACTTAAGCAACTGATGCACTTAGAAGAGCCTCTGAGAAGAATTTCTTTATCAGTGTTAATCACTGAATTGAAAATGAACAAGGAGAACCATTCTTTCACTTGGGAAGAATACTTGGCAAGTGATCAAACACATTCCACTTGAGGACAGATTGCTGTATCTGAAGTAGAAATTTTACTGAAACTTACTGTAATGAATGTATTATTTTATGACCTGTCATCTATTTAGCTATAATTATGATTTCTACATACAGAATACTCATTTTATCTTTCTAAAAGTGCATGCTTTTGGATAAAATTAACAAAGAGAATCTGATTAATAAGTGTAGCTACTTGCTTGTTAGCCATTACAAAATTATTTTAAAGTTATTTCCCCTAAGAATAAAATAACTTCATATTAGCAATTCAAATCAGCCACTATACAGTATTTTCATTTCAACAGAGATGAGTGTCACACAGAAAAGTAGCTAGACATATAACAAAATGTTTACAAAATATTTTTAGTAGATAACTTCCAATGATTGGAAGTTCATGAATAATATTTTAAAAGAGTGAAGAAAAAAATCTACATTAAATCTACATCTGTAAAGGGTATTTCAAAGACAGTGATGAAAAGAACCAATACTATCCAATGTAAAGGGAAAAGACTCTAATATACCAATTCAATGTTAATCACTCTTCTTCGTCTAGAGTCATTAGTATTGGACAGAAAATTTGACATGAACCATAATCCGTCAAATGGGAGTATTCATGAGAATGTACTTGCGTTTGATTATAGTAAAACA